>NC_136413.1:20922500-21145000 GCF_051521515.1 Lactuca serriola | reverse complement strand
TTGGCGAGTACGCTGGGCGTACTGGGGTGTACGCCGCGCGTACTCACGCGCTTAATTTGGACGTGGACTTGACCGAGTACGCTGGGACCATTTTAGGGTTTTTGGGTCCAAAGTTTGAGACTTTGTGTGCAAATTGTCTCCATGAGCATGAATCTGGCCTCTTCTAGTGTGTTTGATGTTAAGGGTTCATAAAAATCCAGTCTTGGTCGTTGATCTAGTGTCATGCATGAGTTATAGTCCCATTATGGAAAGAGAAATGGTGTTTGGACGAAAGTCTTAACAGATTAAGGTCTGAATGAGTGGGATAAGGGAACTGGGTGTTACGCTGGGCGTAATCCCAGTACGCGCGGCGTAGAGTGTCGCGTACCCCGATTCTGTGGAAGCTCCGGGTACGCCCATCGTACATGTTGGTACGCGCAGCGTAACCCGAAGAGGGTTGAATTTTGTTGACTTTTAGGGTTTGGTCAACTCTAGTGTATTTGAGCCTAGCAGGGGGTAAAATGGTCTTTTACCCTTCCTAAGAGTGTTTGGAGAGTTTGGTCTAGCCTTGGGAAATTATGTTGATGACGAGTGTATATTTCATATGATTAGGCGGAGCCTAGGTCCTATTCACCAAGTTCGAGGTTTTCCGAGTTACCGAGTTACGCGAGGTGAGTCTTCTCACTATACGTTACCTTGAGTGGTATTCTAAGTTGACCAGAGGGTCTTATGTGCTATGTATGAGAATATGTGTTATATTAGAGATTACATGCTATGTGTTATTTGTATGCTGTATGATTTATAGACAGGACCGGAGGGTCCAACGATTCAGACTAGGCCAGAGGGCCCAATGAGCTATGACTGGACCGGAGGGTCCGACGAGCTGCGGGACTGGAGGGTCCTGCTGAGACATCTTCACCGGAGGGTCGGGTTTAGCCTCGAGTGGCGTATTTGTGGTATGTGGTATCTTGGGGAACTCACTAAGCATTTATGCTTACAGTTGTTGTGTTTGATGTCTCAGGTACCAGGGAGGACCGTGGGAAGGCGACGGCTTGACTCGTACACACCCACACCGATGGAGTTCACATTGGAGGGATCTTGGGATTTGTTTTGAAAACACTGTTGTTTTGGATTTGAGATTATGATATGATACACATTTTGTGGTTTAAAAATTAAAAATTTAATTGGAAATTTTACGTTGTTACAAGTTGGTATCAGAGCCTTGGTTTGAGGGATTCGGATGCACCTTCGGGCGTATTTGAACTCAAACCGAGGATTTGAGAAATTTTACAACCAAAACTGCAAATTTTCTAAAAAGAAAAAGAAGTTTTGGAAACAAGCAGAGTGGATGGTGTGTACGGTCAGCCAGCGCCCGAAAGGTGAATCCCCAAAATACCCTTACATTATATGTTATGAGTTATGAGATATTATGTTATGCATGCTAGAGAGGCTAGGTACTCCTATGAGGACTAGAGTGGCCTGATTTGTGATGCCTTAGCCTAGGAGATTACTGCTGCTATGAGATACTTTGAGAGTGAGTAGGTAGCAGTGAGGAGCTCATGAGAGGTCTACTAAGGTTAGCCAGTGTATAGCGAGAGTAGAGTATTTACGACTTGGGATCCTAGGAGGAGGACTTGGGTTGTATGTTGATTCGATGTGGACAATAGTATTGGGCCCGTACTATTGAAAACACCGGATTGGTGCCCAGTCCAAGTAAGAATCCTTGGGGCACCAGAAGTGAGGATGATTGAGTTATCGAGTGTGAGTATACTCGAGAGTGTCCCTGATATTTCTTATGTTGTATTTCAGAGGTTGATCATGGTCGGGACACACCATACCGCCGAGAGCAGTGGGGTGAGTGATGAGGAGATCCGTCGGATCATCCATGAGGAGGTGGTTGCTGCCATCAGAGCCGAGATTCCGGAGATGTTTGGGTCTATTAAGACCACACTGATCGAGACGTGACGAGCGTTACGCTGCCTTGACTGATGCTGCTGTTGTTGCAGCCACAACAGCTGTTGCTGCTGCGAGACCCCAGGGTGGTGATTCGTTGTTGTACCGAGAGTTCAACAACACGAAACCACCAGAGTTCGATGGTACACAGGATACGATCGCCGCTATGAGGTGGATCTCAGACATAGAGGGGTGTTTCTATACGTGCTCGTGTCAGGAGCACTTGAGGGTGCGGTTCTCCCTCAACCAGCTTTGCTTGGGGGCGAAGGACTGGTGGAAGTTTGTAACCACGAGCTATTCGACAGCTGAGCTAACTGCAGTGACTTGGGAGAGGTTTAATGAGATGTTTCGTGAAGAGTTTGTTCCCCAGGTGGAGAGGGAACGTTTAGCTCAGGAGTTTCTGACCCTCAAGCAGGGGACTGAGTCGGTGACAGTGATTACGAGGATGTTTCATGAGCGGGCGCTGTTTTGCCCGGAACTGGTGTCCACTGAGCAGGCTCGCATGAGCCGTTATCTGAGTATACTGAGGAGGGACATCCGTGAGTTCGTGGCGAACTCGACTTACCAGACATTTGCCGAGCTCCAGGCAAATGCCCGGAAGAGGGAGATTGAGCTTGAGACACAGGCGAGGGAGGAGATCGAGTCTCAAAGGGGTGATAGGCGACCGACGCAGTCGCAGCCGGCCGCCAAGCGGGCAAAGTCTGCTGATTCGAGGACGGGTAGTTCGAGGGGCTACACTTGTGGGAAGTGCGGCAAGAGCCATGATGGGTCGTAGAAGACTGGGGTATGCCACAAGTGTGGGAAGGAAGGACATTTCGCGAGGGATTGTCCTAAGGGGTTCTCAGTTTGCTTTCATTGCAACCAGATCGGCCATCGGAAGGCCGAGTTCCCCCAGCTTCAGAGGTCAGCATAGGGATCTGCACCTGTGGTTCGAGCTACTGAGACCCGGCCAGTGAAGACCGAAGCACCGAAGGCTAGGGGGAGAGCCTTCCAGTTGACTGCGGAGGAGGTCCGCGCAGCGCCTGACGTCGTGGCGGGTATGTAATCTTTATCTATTTTATATTGAGTTTATGCTATTGTAATTGCTATATGTTATGCGTAGGTACTTTTCTTGTGAGTTCTGTACCTGCATTAGTGTTGTTCGACTCGGGTGCGAGTCAGTCTTTCATATCTGTGACTTTTAGTCGACACATTAGTATTCTGAGAGAGGCGTTGAGTCGACCTCTGTGGGTTTCCATAGCAGATCAGCGTGAGGTATGTGCTACCGAGGTGATACGTGGATGCGTGCTGGAGATCTTCGGGGTGGAGTTTCCGATCGATTTGATTCCGATTGCTATGAGGGATGTTTGTGTTATAGTAGGCATGGATTGGTTGAGCCGTTTCGGGGCTGTCATAGATTGCGAGCGTCAATTGGTGACGATCCGAGATCATAGTGGGGGAGCGCTGATAGTTTATGGCGAGGGGACTCGTGGTAGTTCGGTATTCTGTTCGGCTACCAGAGCGAGGCGGAGTTTGCAGCAGGGTTGCAAGGGGTTCGTAGCCTATGTGACGGATGTACGAGAGGCCGCTGGGGGGCCAAGTTCAGTGGATGAGGTGCCGATAGTGCGTGAGTTTCCGGACGTGTTCCCCGAGGAGTTGCCGGGTGTGCCTCCCGAGAGGTAGGTGGAGTTTCGTATCGATTTGATTCCCGGGGCTGCGCCTATCGCTAAGGCGCCATACCGGCTAGCACTGCAAGAGATACAAGAGTTATCCTCACAGTTGCAAGAGCTGTTGGGGAAAGGGTTCATTCGTCCCAGTAGCTCTCCCTGGGGAGCGCCGATCCTTTTTGTCAAGAAAAAGGATGGTTCACACCGGATGTGCATTGATTACCGGGAGTTGAACAAGTTGACGGTCAAGAACCGTTATCCGTTACCGGGATCGACGATCTATTTTGTTAGTTGCAGGGGGCATCTTGGTTCTCCAAGATAGACTTGAGGTCGGGATATCACCAGATGAGAGTTCGGGATGAGGATATCCAGAAGACGACGTTTAGGACTCATTACGGGCATTACGAGTTCGTGGTGATGCCATTCGGGCTCACCAACGCACCAGCGGCGTTCATGGATCTCATGAACAGGGTGTGTAGGCCGATGTTGGATCGTTCGGTAATTGTATTCATTGATGACATCCTGGTGTATTCGAGGGCCAGAGAGCAGCATGAGGAACATTTGAGGGAGCTCCTCGGAGTTCTGAGATCAGAGAGGCTTTTCGCCAAATTCTCCAAGTGTGATTTTTGGTTACGGGAGGTCCAGTTCTTAGGGCATCTCGTTAACCAGAATGGGATATTGGTTGACCCAGCCAAGATTGAGGCTGTGATGAGTTGGGAGGTGCCGAGGTCACCTACAGAGATCATGAGCTTCTTGGGGCTGGCAGGCTACTATCGGAGATTTATCAGAGATTTCTCCAAGCAGCAGACCTCGTTTGAGACCCTTCGCTAGAGATTGTGCGAAGCTCCCGTGCTCGCACTACCGGAAGGGATGGAGGATTTCGTGGTGTACTGTGATGTATCGATATAGGGGTTGGGAGCGGTGTTGATGCAGAGAGGGCATGTGATCACGTATGCATCGAGGTAGTTGAAGCCTCATGAGACGAGATATCCCACCCACGATCTGGAGTTGGGGGCTGTGGTGTTCGCCCTCAAGATCTGGCGTCACTATCTGTATGGGGTTCAGTGTACGATATACACTGACCACAAGAGCTTGAAGTATTTGATGGATCAGACCAATCTGAACATGCGGCAGAGGAGATGTCTAGATGTGGTAAAGGATTATGATTGCGAGATCCTGTACCACCCGGGCAAGGCTAATGTGGTAGCCGATGCCCTGAGTCGTAGGGCAGAAGGTGCCCCGATGCGAGATATTTGTATGAGGTTGACAGTGATGACTCCGGTATTGGATACCATCAGAGGGGCCTAGGCCGAGGCAGTGAGACCGGAGAACCGTAAGAGAGAGCGAGTTATCGGGAAGGTGTCAGGGTTTGTTACCGATAGCCGAGGGCTTATGACCTTTCAGGGTCGGATTTGGGTACTGTTTGTGGGCGGAGCGCGTACTATCTTGATGGAGGAGGCGCATAGATCGAAGTTTTTGATCCATCCCGGGGCCACTAAGATGTATCTGGATCTGAAGAGGGAGTATTGGTGGCCCTGTATGAATAGGGATGTGGCGTGGTTCGTTGAGAGATGCCTAACCTGTCGTAGGGTTAAGGCCGAGCACCAGAGACCGCATGGTAAGTTGCAGCTAGAGGTGAGCATTTGGATTGGTGGACCGGACCATTTTTTTGGACCCCCGGGCCGGTTCTCGGTTCTAAGATTTCTCGCCGGTCCGGTCCGGTTTTTTCCCGGTCCGGTCCGATTTTTACCGAGTTTAGAACCGGTTGGACATGATTAAGATTTTTGTGACGTTTTATAAACACACATAAATCATTTGTTTTAAGTCGGATTGACCTGCGGTTTTTTCCAACATTTAGTTTACAGTTTGTAGATGAATTTAGACTATAATTTTGTTTATTTTGGTATTATATTCACCGAGTTACAATCCTTCAAAGTAGAGCTATCAAAGCTGAAAAAATTCAGCTTTTTAGCAACATTTTATAAGTTGTGACGTTTTTTAAACACCCATAGCTCATTCGTTTTACGTCGGATTGACCTCCGATTTTTTCCAACATTTAGTTTACAGTTTGTAGATGAGTTTAGACTATAATTTTGTTTATTTTGGTATTATATTCACTGAGCTACAATCCTTTAAAGTAGAGCTATCAAAGTTGAAAAAATTCAGCTTTTTAGCAAGATTTTATAATCAGTGACGTTTTTTAAACACCCATAACTCATTCGTTTTAAGTCGGATTGACCTACGGTTTTGTTCCAACATTTATTTTACAATTTGTAGATGAATTTAGACTAAAATTTTGTTTATTTTGGAATTATATTCATTGAGTTACAATCCTTCAAAGTAGAGCTATCAAAGCTGAAATATTTCAGCTTTTTAGTATTATTTTATACTATAATTCCGAGTCCGCGTTTAGCGCTTGTGGTAGAGTTGTAAGTGAGTATCAAACTAGTTTATCGACATTGATAGTTGAAGCTTTGTTATGCACCCAAGATTGGGTGATAAAGTTTACAAATCCGATAGTTGACAACGTTGGTGACATCTTGAACGATGATAATATAGCTTTGGGTAAAAAATTACAATCTTTATTCTTTTTTTATACAATTATTACTTTTTTATTAAATACTAACAACATTTTCATTTGTGTTTATGTAGAGATTGCACAAGCTTTAAATATGTTACATATGGATGATAATGATATGGGGAAGAGGCCAATGGAAGATTAGATTATGAGTTTATGAAATTTGTTAGTTTGATTGATTTTAAAGTTTAAACTATGATTTTTGTTGTTACGGTAATACTTTTGTATGTTTGTCTTAAAATTGTTTAACTTTTGTTGGTGAACTTGATTTATATGTTAGTTGCTTTTATTTGGAAAATTAATTTTTGCAAATTGCAAGTTATAATATTATACATCAATGTAGATTAGTTAGGCATGAAACGGAAACATATTAATTTTGAAAGTTATAATATTATACATCAATGTAGATTACTTATTATACTCTATGCAATTAAAGTTGTACCGGTCCAAACGGGTCCAAAAACCGGAAAACTCGGACCTGGACCCGGACACGGACACGGACACGGACACGACTCATCCGGTCCGGTCCATGGTCCACAAAATTCTCCATAACCGGTCCGGTCCAAGAGCCGGTCCGGTCCGGTTCGGTCCGAGCCGGTCCAAATGCTCACCCCTAGCTGCACCTACTTGAGATTTCGGAGTGGAAGTGGGAGCAGATATCCATGGATTTCATCACCAAATTGCCGAGAACGGCAAGGGGGTGTCGACGCGATCTGGGTGATAGTGGACCGATTGACGAAGAGCGCCCACTTTCTCGCTATTAGTGAGAGTTCTTCTGCGGAAAAACTGGAAGAGCTATACGTGAGGGAGGTGGTATCACGGCATGGAGTACCCATCTCGATCGTGTCAAACCGAGATGTGCGTTTCACTTCCACATTCTGGAAGAAATTTCACGAGGAGTTGGGTACGAGGCTGCATTTTAGTACCGCATACCACCCACAGACTGACGGGAAAAGTGAGCGGACGATTCAGACGCTCGAGGACATGCTCCGAGCATGTGTGTTGGATTTCGGCGGGAGCTGGGACACATATTTGCCCCTGGCGGAGTTTTCCTACAACTACAGCCATCATTCGAGCATCGGTATGCCACCCTTTGAGCTGTTATATGGGAGGAGGTATCGTACCCCTATTTGCTGGGGTGAGGTGGGGCAACGCGTGATGGGTAGTACGGAGATAGTGCTTCAGACGACAGAGCAGATCCAACAGGTCAGACAGAGGTTGTTGACCGCTCAGAGTCGTCAGAAGAGTTATGCGGATAGGCGACGATCTGAGCTCGAGTTTCAGGTCGGTGATTTCGTACTCCTGAAGGTATCTCCTTGGAAAGGAGTGATCCGATTCAGGAAGAGGGGCAAGCTGGGGCCCCGGTATATTGGGCCGTTTAGGGTGATCGCGAGGGTGGGCAAGGTAGCATATCGCCTAGAGCTACCTGCGGAGTTGGACCAGATTCATGATACCTTCCATGTGTCGCAGCTGAGGAAGTGTATTGCCGACGATTCGGCAGTGGTACCGTTGGAGGACATCCAGGTGGATGCAAGTCTGAATTATGCCGAGAAGCCAATTGCGATTTTGGATCGGAGGATCAAGGTTCTGAGGAACAAGGAAGTGCCCCTGGTTCAGGTCCAGTGGCAACATCAGAAGGGGTCCGAGCTGTCACACCCCAAAACCGATAACGGCGGAATACGTTTCGGGGTGGATGACGTAGTGAACAGTATCATCACAATTGCATAATAGTAGAAACAAGAAACATACAACCATAGTATTACATAGTGAATTTAATTACATGCGTGTTTTGTAATGTTTAACAATCACCCAAAAGCAATCCACAAATAAGAGATGGGTCTTGTGTGCTCCACCTTCTCCAAAAATGCCACGTCTGTACCTGTCTATCTTTGACCTGAAGATACAAGTTATTTTGAAAACAATTATCAGCATAAAGCTGGTGAGTTCATAAGAGTTTAGTGTGAGTTTTTGTATACAAAGCATTAGTGTTAAAAATGTATCATTACGTTCATAAGTAGTAGAAACTTAGAAAATCCCATATTTTCCAGGAAAAACATTGTAAGTGACAATCTGTGAAAAGTATGCATTCTTTATTCCTTTGAAAACAGTTTGTTTTATAAATACATTGACAATCTCCAAATAACAAGTGTGATGGAATAGGTTGAGCCTGTAATTCAGTGATAGAGGTGCAAGCTTCCTTTAGTGATAGATACTTACTTACTTCGGGATGCAGTTTAGCATTTAGTGTAGTATTTTAGAGTAGTTGTAGGGTATTCCTTGTATATTACCAATAGTGAGGATAATAGAGGATCCCATGACCTTCCCGGTCATGCATAGTATAGTGAAGTAGTGGCATCCCTGGGCCTGTACGGCGCGGACTGAGATTAACAGTCGGGATGTAATAGCGTCTGCCCCGTATAGATCTATACATGTAGAGTCGTCTCCTGCTGGAACACTCCGGGCGTAGTGAATAGCAAATAGAGTATCTCGTAGCGGGTTAGTGTATTAATGTTTGTTTAGTGTTTTCTCTATGGTTATAGTGTAGTAATCTTTTAGTATTGATCATAATGTATTCTCTTACTGGTGTATCGTCTAGTAATAGTGAGTATTATAGTGTAGATAGTAATAACTTTAGCGAGTAGTAGCGGTAGCGACCCTAACCATACCTATTATGGTTATCTTAGTGGGGATGTTTATTAGCACGTTAGTGACTTTAGCATTAAGTGAAAGCAGTGATATTCGTATCCCATACTGATATACAGATTTTATATAAGTAAGAAATCAACGATAGTCGGACGGATAACTACTACCCTAAGCCCACAATCAAACAAGAACAAGAAATAAGGCGAGATATCGGTCCTAAGTCCTCCAAGTCTTATTTATATAAATATATCAGAGTGGTTACATATTATAAACAAATTTATTTAAATAAAAGTATTTTTCCAAAAGAACATTTAAATTCTGATTCACCGTTTAAAAATAGTTTTAAAAAAAAGGTGAATCCCATTTGAAGGGCATAAGGACAAATCACATGTGATTTGAACTAAAAGTAGTGAATCACATGTGATTAATCCTTGTAACTCGGAAATCGTTCTGTAAAACTTTACACAAACATTTATAAGCAACTTGTATCTCCCCCCTAAAACATGTAAAACACTTGAAAGGTTCATTAAAGGGGTATGAACTCACCTGAAATCGCGGAAATCGGGTAAATCGGGTAATAGTGTCGATTGAGCGTTTGGTACAAAATAACCACTTGAGCACCTTTTAGGACCCTAATGTCATATGAAATATGTATTTTACATGAAGTTAATCATCTTATGCTTTTCATTATAGTAATTGGACATTCTTGTGTCGTTTTCGGGGTTTTAAGGCCTAGAAAGGGTTCCCGGGAGTGGTACAAGGCCATGGATGATTTATGGAAGGGTCCATGAGTTCACTCTCTTAGAGTTTATGGCCTAAAAGCCACCCATTGGGAGTTTACGGCCGTAAGCCCCCTAGGCTTGGCCGTAAACTCAAGTGGTGTCCCAAAGTGTATGTTTAAGGCCTTATATCACTTCCTTAATTTAGTGGTGGGTGTTTTGGACCAAAAGAGAAAGATTAACATCATAATTTGTGACATTTTTGGGGAGTTTACGGCCAAGACTTGTTCTTGGGCCGTAAACTCCTATAAATCCTTCAAGATGAATGTTTTACTTGTACAACATTGTCCCATATGTCTTAGAAAAATCCTAGAAGGCCCTATAGTGAGTTTGGAACAATTTGGCAAACATTTTTGGGGAGTTTACGGCCCAAGAATATCCTTGGCCGTAAACTCTTCATTTGGTATCAAAATGAGGTGTTTAATGGTACAACACACTTCCAAAGGCCTTAGGTAAATTCCTTTCATGCATTAGGGTAGTTTAGGGACTTGTTTGACACAAAAATTTGGGTGTTTACGGCCCAAGCTTAGCCTTGGCCGTAAACTCCTCTTTTTGTGTTCAAATGATTATGTTTAATGCACTTAAGCCTTCCTTGTTTTTATGTCTAAATTACCAAACATCCTAGAAGTGTTTTTGGGGCTTAAAACATAGATTTTTGGGGTGTTTGAGGTGTTTACGGCCTAAGCACAAGCTTGGGCCATAAACTCCTTTTTAAGCATCATTTTCTTGTGTTTTAATGTCCATACCCTTCTAGTTATAAGCCTTAATTAGTATACTAACATACAAGGAGGAAAAACTTGGTCTTTGGCTTGGTTTTGGGGGTTTACGGCCTAAGGAGCTTCTTAGGCCGTAAACTCCTCTTTGACCCTTGATTCCTATGATTTTTGGCCCTCAAATTCAATGAAGCATGTCTAGAATAAGATAGAGGATGAGTACTTACGTTTGGAAGTCGGAAATCAGCGGAAACGGGGTCGATTTCGAGTCTAGAGAGAGAAAGTAGAGAGAGAGTGGGTGTGTAGTAAATGAGTGTTCAAATGTTGTGCACACCCATTGCATATGTCTCGGGAATCGCACCCGATACACGGCTACCCGATGTTTAAAGTTACCTGGGTTAAAACTTTTTACCCGGGTGAAGTGGTTGAAAAGGGTAATACAACTCTATTAGGTTAAACGGGGTTAACACATACGAGTTATATTTCTTATGATAATATTAAGCCATGCATGAATTTAGATATTCGGATATTGACGATTCCAAATATTACATACAATAACATATAGTGACACGTTCCGTTAGTGAAAATGAGGTTGTCACACGAGCTGACCTGGGAGCCGGAGTCGGAGATGCGGGAGCAACATCCGGAGTTGTTCGTAGCATGAGACTTCGAGGGCGAAGTCTGGTTCTAGTGGGGGAAAATTGTAACAGCCCAAAATCCAGGTAAGCTTTATGGTCCTTTTATTTTGAAAGTTGGCAAGTTTAGTCCTTTGAGTTGTATGTTGAATTGGCGAGTATGCTGGGCATACTGGGGTGTACGCCGCGCGTACTCACGTGCTTAATTTGGATGCGGACTTGACCGAGTACGCTGGGCGTACTCAGGGGTACGCTGGGCGTAGTGAGCGCAGATGTAAACCCTAATTTCTGGCTTGTGCACTATGAAAGGAACATGTGGCCCTTTGCCCTAGCCACCATATTCCTTGAGTGAGTCCCTTGAGAGCTGAGATCCGTGCCTTAGCCTGTGTGTGTATGTTTTGATCTTGGAGCTAACCTTTCAAGGTGAAGAAGGGAAGGAGGTAAGGGTGAGCATTTGGACCGACCCGGACCGAACCGGACCGGACCGGCTCTTGGACCAGATCGGTTATGGAGAATTTTGTGGACCATGGACCGGACCGGATGAGTCGTGTCCGTGTCCGGGTCCAGGTCCAGGTTTTCCGGTTTTTGGACCCGTTTGGACCGGTACAACTTTAATTGCATAGAGTATAATAAGTAATCTACATTGATGTATAATATTATAACTTGCAAAATTAATATGTTTCCGTTTCATGCCTAACTAATCTACATTGATGTATAATATTATAACTTGCAATTTGCAAAAATTAATTTTCCAAATAAAAGCAACTAACATAAAAATCAAGTTCACCAACAAAAGTTAAACAATTTTAAAACAAACATACAAAAGTATTACCGTAACAACAAAAATCATAGTTTAAACTTTAAAATCAATCAAACTAACAAATTTCATAAACTCATAATCTAATCTTCCATTGGCCTCTTCCCCATATCATTGTCATCCATATGTAACATATATAAATCTTGTGCAATCTCTACATAAACACAAATGAAAATGTTGTTAGTATTTAATAAAAAGTAATAATTGTATAAAAAAAAAATAAAGATTGTAATTTTTTACCCAAAGCTATATCATCATCGTTCAAGATGTCACCAACGTTGTCAACTATCGGATTTGTAAACTTTATCACCCAATCTTGGGTGCATAACAAAGCTTCAACTATCAATGTCGATAAACTAGTTTGATACTCACTTACAACTCTACCACAAGCGCTAAACGCGGACTCGGAATTATAGTATAAAATAATACTAAAAAGCTGAAATATTTCAGCTTTGATAGCTCTACTTTGAAGGATTGTAACTCAATGAATATAATTCCAAAATAAACAAAATTTTAGTCTAAATTCATCTACAAATTGTAAACTAAATGTTGGAAAAAACCGTAGGTCAATCCGAATTAAAACGAATGAGTTGTGGGTGTTTAAAAAACGTCACAGATTATAAAATCTTGCTAAAAAGCTGAATTTTTTCAACTTTGATAGCTCTAATTTAAAGGATTGTAGCTCAGTGAATATAATACCAAAATAAACAAAATTATAGTCTAAACTCATCTACAAACTGTAAAGTAAACGTTGGAAAAAATCGGAGGTCAATCCGACTTAAAACGAATGAGTTATGGGTGTTTAAAAAACGTCACAGCTTACAAAATGTTGCTGAAAAGCTGAATTTTTTTAGCTTTGATAGCTCTACTTTGAAGGATTGTAACTCGGTGAATATAATACCAAAATAAACAAAATTATAGTCTAAATTCACCTACAAACTGTAAACTAAATGTTGGAAAAAACCGCAGGTCAATCCGACTTAAAACGAATGAGTTATGTGCGTTTAAAAAACGTCACAAAAATCTTAATCATGTCCAACCGGTTCTAAACCCGGTAAAAACCGGACCAGACCGGGAAAAAACCGGACCGGAATAGCGAGAAATCTTAGAACCGAGTACTGGCTCGGGGGTCCAAAAAAACGGTCCGGTCCGATTCATCGGTCCGGTCCGGTCCACCGGTCCAAATGCTCACCCCTAGAAGGAGGAGCCATTGTTGGTGCTAGAAGTGGAAGAACAAGTGTAGATCCGTGCTCTACAGTGGTTAGAGATCTCTTTTGAGGTAAAAAGCTCAGAGCTTTCCTTGTTCTTCTTAAGTTTTTCTTTTGGGACCATTTTAGGGTTTTTGGGTCCAAAGTTTGAGACTTTGTGTGCAAATAGTCTCCATGAGCATGAATCTGGCCTCTTCTAGTGTGTTTGATGTTAAGGGTTCATAAAAATCCAGTCTTGGTCGTGGATCTAGTGTCATGCATGAGTTATAGTCCCATTATGGAAAGAGAAATGGTGTTTTGAGCACAAAGTGACCTCTACAGCCATGCAAAGGCATAAAGGTCTCGACTTTATGGGTTAAGTTGTATAAAAGGAGTCGGATCTGGAGTTTGGACGAAAGTCTTAACAGATTAAGGTCTGAATGAGTGGGATAAGGGAACTGGGTGTTACGCTGGGCATAATCCCAGTACGCGCGGCGTAGAGTGTCGCGTACCCCGATTCTGTGGAAGCTCCGGGTACGCCCAGCGTACATGTTGGTATGCGCAGCGTAACATGGAGAGGGTTGACTTTTGTTGACTTTTAAGGTTTGGTCAAATCTAGTGTATTTGAGCCTAGCAGGGGGTAAAATGGTCTTTTACCCTTCCTAAGAGTGTTTGGAGAGTTTGGTCTAGCCTTGAGAAATTATGTTGATGACGAGTGTATATTTCATATGATTAGGCGGAGGCTAGGTCCTATTCACCGAGTTCGAGGTTTTCCGAGTTACCGAGTTACGCGAGGTGAGTCTTCTCACTATACGTTACCTTGAGTGGTATTCTAAGTTGACAAGAGGGTCTTATGTGCTATGTATGAGAATATGTGTTATATTAGAGATTACATGCTATGTGTTATTTGTATGCTGTATGATTTATAGACGGGACCGGAGGGTCCAACGATTCAGACCGGGCTAGAGGGCCCAATGAGCTATGACTGGACCGGAGGGTCCGACGAGCTGCGGGACTGGAGGGTCCCGCTGAGACATCTTGACCGGAGGGTCGGGTTTAGCCTCGAGTGGCGTATTTGTGGTATGTGGTATCTTGGGGAACTCACTAAGCATTTATGCTTACAGTTGTTGTGTTTGATGTCTCAGGTACTAGCGAGGACCGTGGGAAGGCGACGACTTGACTCGTACACACCCACACCGATGGAGTTCACATTAGAGAGATCTTGGGATTTGTTTTGAAAACACTGTTGTTTTGGATTTGAGATTATGATATGATACACATTTTGTGGTTTAAAAATTAAAAATTTAATTGGAAATTTTACGTTGTTACACCTTTAGCTTTATCAGTCGTCGTCTCTCCTCCTTTCCACTGTTGCTCAACCGTTTCACCCTTCACGACATCCAATCGCTTCTGATTCAAAGATGTGACTTGCGGATGTGGGAATGAAGCAACGAAGATCACTTCATGGACGGATCGTAACCCTGGAAGACAATTTTGGAACTGTAGAAGATGTGGTTTCATTCGATGGTCTGATGCTCCTATGTGTGCTAGGGCATTGGTGGTGATTCTAGGTTTGATAAGATCAATTAATCGATTGGAAGAGAGGGTCGCCATTGTAACTACAGAATTGTGGAACTACCAGCTGATGTTGTTTTGTTCATGGGTGTTTTTTTGGTAATATTTTAATCTCTAAGTATCTTATGAAGGTTTGGATGGTAATGGAGTTTTGGTTTTTGGTTTGTAACCATTTCAGGGTTTTTATTTTTATTTTAATCGGATAGGGGTTTTTTGCTTTCAGTTTATGTAGGTGGTTTTGGAATTGGTGTTGTTGTATTTGGTTTATGTATCAGATTAATGTGTAATGCAGTGGTAATGGTAATAGTAATGGAATGTAATTTGTTATAGTTCATTGTTCAATTTCTTGAATGTTTTTGAAATGCAATTGTTAAGTGTATTGTAAATGCATCTTGAAGATGGTTTTCATTTGCAATTGAAATGTACAATGTTATTGATTGATCTGTGAAGGGCAGTACACAAAACATATTAATTCATTACTGAAAAGTGCATACACACCATTACATTCAAAGTTATAAAGTTCTTAACACCACCATGATGCAAAGTTTTCAAAAGACCTACAACACAAGCATTACATGCAAAGTTTTCAAGTTCTTAACACATCTTCAAACAAGTACACATGACTTAAGTTTCTAAATACCTACAACACCAGCATCCTAATAACCACTAAAAATAGTTTTCAGCCCCCTCCAACTTCACCACTGCCTCCCTGCCCTTTACATGTTTTGGAATTGTGTCCTTTGTTATGACACTTTGAACAAGTGACTGCCAAATATTTCCTGCTCAATCTACCAGCTTGGCTGTTTGGCTCATCAACACCCCTCCTTCTCTTCTTCTTAGGTCTCCCAACCTACACATATTGATATACTATAGTTAAAATTGAATTCATTCCATGTTCACATGTATACTATGTATTTGGTGTACTTTAAATACAAACCTGTGTCTTATGTTTTGGTGGAAGTAAAGTGAATGGGCAGTCATTTTTAGGCCACATTGTACGTCCATTCAATGGATCAGTTTTGTTCAAATACATGGCTTTCCATGTTGATAACCTATAGCAAGGATGGACCCATTCATCAACATGTGGGGCATTTTCACCATTTTCAATTTTGTCCCATATAGCACAAACAACATGTCTACATGGGAAACCTGTAATCTCCCAAAACCTACAACTGCAACTTTGATCATTCAAGTTGACCACATACTGGTCTTGTCATGTGCTTGCCACTTGGTACTATCCTGCCCCATTGTATGTAGCCACATACTT
The DNA here is from genome assembly GCF_051521515.1 of Lactuca serriola. Taxonomy (NCBI): domain Eukaryota; kingdom Viridiplantae; phylum Streptophyta; class Magnoliopsida; order Asterales; family Asteraceae; genus Lactuca; species Lactuca serriola. Next base: position 21,129,228 of record NC_136413.1, on the reverse strand, counting down.
TGATGCATCAGTCTTAATCTTTTCAAACAATGTAGTTGCAGTAGGGGTTAGAAGTCCTTCACACTTATCTATTTCCTTTTGCACCACACATAACCTCTTCATGAGATACTCTCTAATCTACTCTAAGCAAGTGATAATAGGTTTATCCCTACCTTCATCTAGCTTAGAATTGAATACCTCACAAAGGTTATTCAACAAACAATCAGTATGTGCCCTTCCTAAATAATAGATATTAAGAGAAGACAATTACACATATAGTAAACACACAACAGGGAAGATTAACATTTCTCAATAAATTTTAGAAACTTACCACTAAAGTGAGATTTAGCCCAAGTGTTTGCTGGGATCTTAGACACCCAAGCATGAGCCTCTGCATTGATCTTCTTCAACTCATCCATTGCTCTGTTAAAATGATTGACTGTTGTTGCTCTACCACACTCCCAAAGCTGGTTACTTAAGTCTTTTCCTTTCCACTGTTTCTTCATGTTTTCCTGGATATGCCTCAAACAGAACCTGTGTTCTTCACTAGGGAATACCTTCTCCATTGCTGGTATTATTCCCTAAACAAAAGTCAATGTATGCAACATCAGTTAACCAAATGTATTTAGAAAAGGAAATACAAAAAGTTAGGTGATACATACCTTTTGTCTATCTGAAATGAAGGTAAAGTTTGAATTTGGTCCCAGATCTAGATCTTCTCCTAACAGTTCCAAGAACCAGGTCCAACTACTTGTTTATTCTGTCTCTACCACTGCATATGCTACAGGGTATATGCCATTGTTTGAGTCCAACCCAACAGCAGTTAACACTTGCCCCGGGTAAGGGCCCTTCATGAAAGTACCATCCAGACCTAGAAAATCTCTTAAACCAAATTTGAATCCTAACTTCAATGCACCTAAACAGACATATATGCTTCTAAAAGTTCTTGTGGTAATAGACAGGGAGGTTTCTAGATACACATCAATCTGAACTGTTGTACCAGGATTAGTGTTGAGTAGCTCCAACACATAATCCCTCAAAAATCCATACTGTACTTGGTAGTCCCCACTAATGATACGCTCAACCATTGACTTTGACCTAGCAACCTTTTGCAATGACATTCCTACCTCCAGTTTCTTGCACAACTCTTCGTGTAAAGCTTTCACTGGAATTTTAGGGTTACTCTGTATTTGTTGAACAATTAAGTTTGCTACGTATCTGGAAGTGCAAGCTTTAACCGCCCTTGTTTGCAAACATTTATGCTCATCCTGTACTGTTTTCACCAACCAATCCTGATTTTCATTAGCCCTCGATATTTGGACTGCCCATGGACATGTACCTTTATTGGCAATTACATCTTTACCCTTGCACTTTGCCCTACTTCTAGTTGAGGGCCCACCACCATCAACTCCTATAGAAGGCTTACTTACAACACCTTTACATTTCACCCTAATCTGGATTTTGTCATTTTTGGCTAGGTATAAAGACCTCCTTGTTGCTACAACATGTGAGTTCATGTAGTTTTTAACATCAAGCTTGGTTTTGAAGACCCGGCCAATCTGAAATGGTTTAACATGAACCTCTCTATGTGAGCATGTTCTTGACTTACTCAACTCTTTTAGCAGTCTCTTCCTATCATCTTCATGAAATCCTGCAAATTGATAATCATCAGTGGCAATAACTTCCAAATCATCATCAACCATGTCAATCCCTTCATCTTTTGAATGATTGTTCAAGATTCCATGTTCATCTACATCAACAACATTATGGAATTCACTCATGTCTACATCTACATCAAATTGTATGTTAGACTCATCCACATTGTATTCACCATCATCAGAATCATCTCCATTATCCTCAGAACCATGGCCACTCTCAGAGTAGAAAGCCTCTCCACTATCATCACTCACCATACCCTCTAGATAATCCACTTCTGGTTGTTTTTCAAATGAAGTTTGAACATTAAACTCAGCATCATAATCAGCATAAAGTGAGTAATCCTCTATAAATGGTTCATAGTCATAAACTATTGTAGTATTAGCTCCATCATTAGCTTGGCAACTTGGTTCCTGTACATGGTAAGATCCCAATGGTTCTTCAGTTTCAACTGCACTGGTGATCACTTCTTCTTGAGTTTTAATTTCATGATTCACCACTTCCTCTTGAATGACATGACTTTGTTTGCCTTGTGACCTTATAAATGGTAGAATACTCTTCGAGTAATCATGGCCTTCATCAACATCTAACACTTGTGACTGCTCATAATCAGGGTTCATAGACTTGTTTAGATCAAGCTTTCTACTACATGATCCTACTTCCCTCCTACAAGGTTTCTTTCTATTCATTTCAGGTGACACACTATCAGGCTCCAACTCTTCAATAATAACTTTAGAAGGAGACTTGTAATAACTAGCTACCCTTGCTAACCAGTTTCAATATACACCCTAATAAGTCTGTGTTTAGGGACATATGATACCATTTTAAGTACATCTTGATCATTACCTAAAGGCATTAAGCCATAGTCCAAAGGGTATTCAGGGATACAGAAATGGTAGTAAAGGGTTAGCTCAATTTTGTACCCTAGTTCTCGAACCATGTCATCAAGCTCATGAACTGAAAATAAATCAGTGTCAACATCATCTACATATGCTACAACACCATCAACGTATTTCCTTCCAGGTGCTTTGGTGAAGACACCACTGTAGTGTATCTTCAACGTGAAATAGTTCATAACCTTCTGTAAACACAAAAAAAAGAGTAAAATCAATGATTTCCTTACGTCAACACAATAGACCAAGAAAAAACAAGTTTTGTTGTAGTATTGTACCGTATCTTTTTCCTAAGTCCTCCACGGTTAAATTTTTTATCGAAAACACCATATTGATAGCACCATTGCAATTTCTGCAGCTTAAAACCCTAAATCCCAATTTCTGTTCTTGCTTCTACGATGGGAATGAACCCGATGACTAAACTTGTAACTAGTTATCTCCTTGGGAGAGGGACGGGTAGTGATGTGCAAGCAACATGTAATCATTTCATATCAAAGAGAGAAGGTTACAACTGAAATGACGAAATTACCCCTGCAATATTTTATTAAAAAATGAGTTAACGGTGAAATGCTAATGGAGTGAGCCGGAAGGACCATTTGTTAAAAGTTTTGAAACCACAGGGACCATCTGTGAGGTTTTTTGAACTTAGGAACTAAACTTGATATTTTTGGAAACCACAGGGACCATTTTTGAAGTTTTGTCTTAAATTAATAACATTAGAATAAAAAACAAAATAGAATTAATAATATTATAAGATTACATATTTATTTAAATAAACAATTATATTTTATACAACTAAAAAATATCTCTTAATTAATAATTTTGAGTTTTTATTATGAAAATTTAATTAATTTTGTAACTATAGTTTCCACATATTATAAACTAATACTCTATAATACTCCGTCCCATATTAATTGTCCACTTTTGACTTTTGAAGTCTTTATTCATCAACTTTGACCTTAAATATTGTTATTTGTGTTATGTATTACTCGTTGAAACTTTTAGCAATGAAAAAACATTTAAAATACAACCCATTTATAAATTTTGCATTAAGTTTTATATATCAATGTCAAAAATATTTAAGGTCAAAGTTGAAGAATAAAGACTTCAAAAGTCAAAAATGAACAATAAATATAAGACGAAATATAAGACGAAGAAAGTATATAAAATTCATCGGCATAATTGATGAATATATTATGCAGTTCAAAATAAAACATTTGCCTATTTTACTACGTATGGTCAAAGAAAGTCCCGTACATACAAAAAAACAATAGGTTGGTGTTGGTTTGGGACGAGAGACTTTTTGGGTGGTGGGGAAGAGAAGAGAGCCCACGTATCAAGTGTCATGTTGGTGTTGAGAGAGAGAGAGAGAACTAATGTAATTATGTAAAGCAAGTTATCATGGAAAAACCACCCAAACTACATTGGGTACATGATGATGTATGAAATATTGGTCTAGTGGGGAAGGCTTGAAAATTATGTATCATAAATATTAAAGTGTTACTGATTTTTAGGGGTCATGTCTATGGTTCGAAACGTCTGATGCTTGTTATAGATCTCTTATAAGGAAGGGTTGTACTCCTTCCAATAATTTATTTTTACTTTGCCAATGCCAATTTACTCGGTGTCATATTATTTTCTCATTACTTTTTTCATCACTCGCTCTCATAAAGTAGTCATTTCTTTTTCTATGAACAAAAATGTAAAGTATAACTTTATAAATATATCAAAGTATAATTTAATAATCATATAAAATTAATAAAAAAATATTTCATTACTTCAAAATAAAAGTTACATAATTAATATTTAGACAAAACTAAAACATAACAATAATTACAGTAGTGCATCACGATGGAATTGTAGTCCATATTGTTGTCTAGTCCGAATCCTCATCTAAATTTACGTTAGAATCCTCATATTTATCCCCATAAAAATACCTATCGACGAGATGATATTAGCTCTGTAAATATGTTCTACTAAATCAACACGAATGTTTTCGTGCGTATTGTTGCCAGGTACTTTCCGACATATTCACAATTTAGTATGACGTACCACTATCTACTCATTCTTTTCCCTTCAACTTCTAAAATCATTTATGTAAAATGATGCACACATACTATGAGTTGCTCCCATGTCGTATGTTAATTGACGAATTGCGGTTATGTGTTTTGTATTGGAAAAAAACATTCCTACCTATTACATTCCATTTTAATTGTAAAAACTGCAAAATGACATTTTAAGTCCTCAATTATACGTATGAATAATTCTTTCCTCATCTGGAAATGTCTAAAATTTCCAACTGATACAATATCATTAGACAAATTACTCTTTTATGAGACAATTATGCTGGACTTCACATTTTATCTATAAAGAACTTGTTCTTGTTCCTAAACGGGAACTTTCAATTTCTTTTTCTCAATAAAACACAATTGTTTTTTTCAAAATTTTTCGATAACAATCGACTCCCATAATATGAAGTAGAAGACAATGATGACATTGTGAAAATTCATAAAACAATTGTAGAAGTGGTAAGTATCTGTGGTGTGGTAAAAAGATTGAAAGTTATATATATATATATATATATATATATATATATATATATATATATATATATATATATATATATATATATATATATATATATGCAAATTTCCGTGTATTGTGCGTGAATAAATAATCATCTAGCAAAAATAATACTACCTCCGTCTCAAATTGATAGTCTACTTCTGACTTTTAAAGTCTTTTTTCTTCAACTTTGATCTTAAATATTTTTGTTTTTGATAGATAATACTTGATATGCAAAATATATAAATGTATTGTATTTTAAATGTTTTTTCATTATTATAAGTTTTATCAAATAATATATAAGACAAATAAAAATATTTAAAGTCAAAGTTAATGAAAAAAGATTTCAAAAGTCAAAAGTAGACTATCAATTTGGAACGGAGGGAGTAACTCTTAACAAATTAATATTTAGTATTTCTAGTTAAACAACCAATATAAGTAATAACTCAAGTTTAAAGTAAGCTTATTATTTTTATTTAGCATTGTTAGGGTGTCAAACCCAACAAATGACAAGCATGCAAAATGACTCCAAATACACTCCAAATACACTGTTAATACGCATTATAAAGTAATACAAGGAAGCATGGTCGATCCTTAGAGACATGAGACAATTACTTATGACTTTTTGCATAAGGTAAAAAGTAGTAACTAAAAAAAGGAAGGGGTTGTATGCAATGATTTAAGAAAATGATTAATGGACAAAGTGAATGATTAACTACTTGAAGTAAATTCAGGATTTGTAAAGTCTCCGACTCAATATATGACAACTTAGAAATGTTGTAACATCCCATTTTCATAACAAAAAATTTTCATTTTTATTAAGGTAAAACTCCATTTCATAAAATTTGTATTAAGAAAAACCATTTTTTCCAAATTATATTTATAATATCAGAGTAATATATAACACATAGTCTTCATTGTTGTTGATGAATGTGTACATTCACGTCTTCGCTTTCCCATGATAACCGACGATACCTGAAACAATAACAGTTGGGTTGGTTCCTATCTCCATTCGCGTTCACGTTTCCGCTACGGGTCCTTGCCATCTTGATCTATACACCGAATAAGGTGAATTTAGATCTTTATTTAGGATAGATGTTTAAATCGTCCTTATCACTCCGAAACGTTTACATGCTAGTTCTAATATCGTAGTCGTACGTTTAGAATCCTAAACACATAAGGTTTCCAGATCCGGTCGGCAACAGACCATAGATCTGAACAATTAACAAACATATCATGCACAAATCATTTAGCACATAAAAGCAATTTAGGCACAATTCCTAAAATAAGCTAGTGCTCACACCTCACAATCATCGCTTAGCATTCTAAGTTTAAGTCTAGAAATCCTACAAATTCCTAGTTCGCTTAAACTAATGCTCTGATACCAACTGTGACATCCCCAAAATCACGGCCAGAAAAGACCGGTTTGTTTATGCTTTGTTTAAAAATCAGAGTTACATTTTAAATGAAAGTGTTGCGGAATTTGTCCCAAAACAAAAATATGATAAAGATTTATCAAAAGCATTTCCATAGAAATGTATTTCATTAAAAGACTTGGGATGTCATACTCGTACAGATCAAAAGCATAAACAGTACAATATAAGCCTTATTACATTATTTCATATCTACAGGCCTATATCCGTAATCCCTCGTCCAAAACATCACACCTATGCTCATGCGTCACTACCTGTAATACATAAAACTGAGTGGGTCAGGCTTGGGAGCCTGGTGAGCACATAGGGTTTTCAACCCACAATAAATAAGTTTATTAATTTCATCGATCAACAATAACCCGATTACCCGTTCCCGTTATCCTCACTTTACGTCCCTAATCACCTATCATAAGGGACCTAGCCTAAGGATCATCATCGGGACGGACACTACTGCTAAGGGGATTCCTCAGCAATAAATGTCCTAAAGGCAACCATGTGGGGGATGGAGTACACCGGTGAACACATCGTTCACAAACACCTACAGGTTGCGAGCCTGCTAGTGTTCCACTGGACTGTCTAGAAGAGTCCGTGGTCGTCATCCATACTCCGCTAGATGACAGAATCAACAACATCAACATCGAGGCCTCTCATCATTTTATCACACATCACCTATTACATCTACCCATGTTTTACCCCAACATTTTCGTAGATATAAAATACATATACAGTTTAGATCATTGAAAACATGTATAACAATGTTCATCTGGCATAGATAGCAAGTATTCAGATAATATGCACACATAGCACGTAATTTATATAAAATGCTTCATATCTATGTGTAAGTTGAAAGTAACTATGCACTCACCTAATTAGGTGGTGACTCAGCACTCGGACAGCGCTTCGATACTCTCAAAACGATATTCCTTCGATAAAACCTAGTATCGATACCACTAGGGTTTAGTTTAACGATAACCGCGACAAATTAATTAGTCCGAGTATTATTAAGCGTTAATAATACTCGATATAACTCATAATAATAGCCCAAATAATTATTTTAAGGACCTAATAACATTCCTATAATTATTTGAAAGCTATATTAAAAATTGCGTAAGCGTAGCATACTTACAGCGGATTTTATCGAGAACCGGGACTTAATTGGAGCAGCGTTTCGAAACCGAAAAACTCCTTTTTCTCGGGACTCCGGGAGCCTCGGGGCTTCCCTAGGGTGCTAGGGGGTTCTTCCTAGGGTTTAGGGGGTTAAAATGGGCTAGAGAGAGAAAGTAATTTAGAGAGAGAGTGAGTTTTGGTGTGAAAAATGGTGCTGCCTTCGGACCCCTTTTATAGGCGCGAAGCCTCGGTCTATGCGGGGCGTCCAGCAGCGCTACGCTGGGCGTAGCTCGGATAAGGTTGCCAGCTCGCACCAGCTGGCTCGCACTCGGACTCGGAAGGATAGGAGCGAAGGTACGCTGGGCGTATAGACTTCGGATGCGGGGCGTAAGCGAGGGGTGGCGTGTCGCAATCCGAAGCGAGGACCGTGTTCAGCAAGCGACGGTCAGGATCTTGCCACGTCATCGTTCTAGCATCAGATTTCGCAATTTCGAGTTACAACTTCAAAAATTCGTAACTTTCGCGTACGACCTCCGTTTTTGACGTTCTTTATATCCACGCGAAGGTGGGAACGTACTCTACAACTTTCGTTAAGACTTTGTCGGCTAATTTTGGCTCGATTTTAAATTTTATATTATTAACGGGCCGGGATACGATTGGTCCGTTAAATCCTCATAACTTCTTCATCCGACATCCGTTTTCGCCCATCTTTTTCTCGTTACGCTACTCTCAACGAGATCTTCGATTCTCGTTTAGGTCGTGTCGGCGAAAAACCGCTCGATCTAATATTCGAATTTCTGGTTGTACACTGTTATTCCGAAACTTCGAAAAATCATAACTTCTTCATACGAAGTCAGATTTGGGCGTTCTTTATATGTACGGAAACCTTGAGGCATAATCTACAACTTTATGTAGAGATATCGGGATTATCTCACACTTTAATTTTGACGCTCATTTTTATTCTTTATTAATTATACATTTATAATTAAATAATAAACACATAAACACACATAATTCACATAATACTCAAATATTCCATCTTTATTTCTTCAAAAAGAGTTACAAGAGTTGACCTATACTATTACATTGACAAAAATGCTTAGCCCCAAAACCCAGGCGTTACAATTCTCTCCCCATAGGATGATTCCGTCCCGGAATCATGCATCAGCAAACAGATGTGGATAGCGACTCATCATGTCATCCTCTGTTTCCCAAGTGAGATTCGGTCCATTCGAATGTTTCCATCGGACTAGCACTAAGTCGACCATCTTGCGTCGTAACTTCTTAGTCTTACGGTCAACAATTGCCTCAGGCTCTTCGATTAGCCTCTTATTCTCATCCATTCTTAATTCTGAGATTGGAATTATGTCGGGAACATCTCCTGTGAATTTACTCAAATAACACACATGGAAAGTGTTATGAATACCATCGAGTTCTTCGGGCAATTCTAGCTTGTAAGCTTGGTTCCCAATCATCTGAAGAACTTTGAACGGTCCAATAAACCTTGGACTCAACTTTCCTCGTTTCCCGAATCTTATAAGTCCCTTCCACGGTGAGACTTTAAGCAAAACGGAATCCCCAACTTCGAAGGTTATCGGTCGTCTTTTCTTGTCATCATAGCTCTTCTGACGATCCTGAGCTGCTAACATTCTTTCTCTAATCATCTTCAACTTCTCAGTAGTCTCATGGACCATCTCGGGGCCCATAAACTGCTTCTCTCCGGCTTGAAGCCAACAAGACGGCGTACGAACTTTTGTCCATACAAGGCTTGATAAGGTGCCATCTTGATGCTCGAGTGAAAACTATTGTTGTAGGAAAATTCTACCAGAGGTAAGTGCTTGTCCCAATTCCCTTGGAATTCGAGGGTACATGCTCTCAGCATATCTTCCAATGTCTGAATCGTTCTTTCGCTCTGACCATCAGTTTGCGGGTGATAAGCAGTACTCAAACACAACTTTGTACCCAACTCCTCTTGTAGACTCCTCCAAAACCTCGACATGAAACGACTATCACGATCTGATACGATCGTAAGAGGAACACCGTGAAGTCTTACAATTTCCTTCACGTAAACATTTGCGAGCTTATCCATAGACCACTTCTCGTTGGCTGCTATGAAGTGTGCACTCTTGGTGAAACGATCCACGACTACCCAAATCATGTCGTGTCCGCTCTTCGTCCTGGGTATTTTAGTCACAAAATCCATGGTGATGTCTTCCCATTTACCCATGGGTACAGGTAAAGGTTCTAAACTCCCATACGGTTTCTGATGTTGTGCCTTAACCCTCGCACATGTTACGCACTCGGCCACATACTTCGCAACATCGAGCTTCATCGTCGGCCACCAGTAGTAGGGTTTTAGGTCCCTATACATTTTAGTGCTACCGGGATGAATTGAGTACATGGTATTATGTGCTTCTTCCATCAGAAGATCTCTTATTCCTCCCGTCTTAGGTACCCAAATTCGATCTTGGAATACCTTCAGTCCTCGACTGTTTGTTCCGAATACTAATGTTTTGCCCAAACGTTCTTCCTTTCGGTCATTCTTCTCTAAAGCTTCTTCTTGGGCTTTCCTGATACTTTCCACAATCGTCGAGACGACTTCAATTCTCAACGCTCTTGGCCTTTTCCTTTCAAGATTGACTTTCTGACTGAGAGCATCAGCAACAATATTTGCTTTACTTGGGTGGTAAAGTATCTCACAGTCGTATTCCTTGAGAAGTTCTAGCCAACGTCGTTGCCTCATGTTCAACTCCTTCTGATTAAAGAGATACTGGAGACTCTTATGATCAGTGAAGAGCTTGCACTTCGTGCCGTAGAGGTAATGCCTCCATATCTTTCAGGCAAAAACTACCGCTGCCAACTCCAGATCATGAGTGGGGTAGTTCTTTTCGTGCTCTTTCAATTGTCGAGATGCGTATACTATCACCCTTTCTCTTTGGGTCAAAACACAACCCAACCCGACTCTAGATACGTCACTATAAACCGCGAAATCTTCGACTCCATCGGGTAGAGAAAGTATTGGTGCTTCACATAACTTCTTCTTTAGCTTCTCGAATGCCTCATCGTGTTTCTCACTCCACGTATATGTAGCTCCTTTATGAGTCAAAGCTGTTAATGGAGCAGCTATCGAAGAAAAGCCTTGGATAAATCGTCGATAATATCCGGCTAATCCCAGAAAGCTTCGAATCTCCGTAGGACTCTTCGGACGTTCCCACTTCATTACAGCCTCGATCTTTGCGGGGTCAACCATTATTCCCTCTTGGTTAACAACATGACCCGAGTATTATTAAGCATTAATAATACTCGATATAACTCATAATAATAGCCCAAATAATTATTTTAAGGACCTAATAACATTGCTATAATTATTTGAAAGCTATATTAAAAATTGCGTAAGCGTAGCATACTTACAGCGAATTTTATCGAGAACCGGGACTTAATTGGAGCAGCGTTTCAAAACCGAAAAACTCCTTTTTCTCGGGACTCCGGGAGCCTCGGGGCTTCCCTAGGGTGCTAGGGGGTTCTTCCTAGGGTTTAGGGGGTTAAAATGGGCTAGAGAGAGAAAGTAATTTAGAGAGAGAGTGAGTTTTGGTGTGAAAAATGGTGCTGCCTTCGGACCCCTTTTATAGGCGCGAAGCCTCGGTCTACGCGGGGCGTCCAGCAGCGCTACGCTGGGCTTAGCTCGGATAAGGTTGCCAGCTCGCACCAGCTGGCTCGCACTCGGACTCGGAAGGATAGGAGCGAAGGTACGCTGGGCGTATAGACTTCGGACGCGGGGCGTAAGCGAGGGGTGGCGTGTCGCAATCCGAAGCGAGGACCGTGTTCAGCAAGCGACGGTCAGGATCTTGCCACGTCATCGTTCTAGCATCAGATTTCGCAATTTCGAGTTACAACTTCAAATATTCGTAACTTTCGCGTACGACCTCCGTTTTTGACGTTCTTTATATCCACGCGAAGGTGGGAACGTACTCTACAACTTTCGTTAAGACTTCGTCGGCTAATTTTGGCTTGATTTTAAATTTTATATTATTAACGGGCCGGGATACGATTGGTCCGTTAAATCCTCATAACTTCTTCATCCGACATCCGTTTTCGCCCATCTTTTTCTCGTTACGCTACTCTCAAGGAGGTCTTCGATTCTCGTTTAGGTCGTGTCGACTAAAAACCGCTCGATCTAATATTCGAATTTCGGGCTGTACACTGCTATTCCGAAACTTCGAAAAATCATAACTTCTTCATACGAAGTCAGATTTGGGCGTTCTTTATATGTACGGAAACCTTGAGACATAATCTACAACTTTATGTAGAGATATCGGGATTATCTCACACTTTAATTTTGACGCTCATTTTTATTCTTTATTAATTGTACATTTATAATTAAATAATAAACACATAAATACACATAATTCACATAATACTCAAATATTCCATCTTTATTTCTTCAAAAAGAGTTACAAGAGTTGACCTATACTATTACATTGACAAAAATGCTTAGCCCCGAAACCCGGGCGTTACAATATTTATCAAAACATTTCATATAGAAATATGATTTCATTTTATAATCAAAAGTCGGGATGTCATGTTCCGATACAGATCATAAAGCATAAACGATAACATTACAAGTCATTCAACAAATATATACATATACAGACTTGTAAACAAAACAACTTGATGATTCGCCCATCTTAAGCTCTTGCGCCACTTCCTGTAATACAAATAAACTGATTGGGTCAGGCTTGGGAGCCTGGTGAGCATATAAGTTTTCAACCCACAATAATTATATTTAATTTCAACAATTCACAATAAACCCGATTACCCATTCCCGTTATCCTCACTTTACGTCCCTATTATAACTTCTATTATAAGGAACCTAATTCAGGATTTTCATCGGGACGGACATTACTGCAGAGGGGCTTCCTCAACAATAAGTGCCCTAAAGGCAACCATGTGGGGGATAGAGTACACCGGTGAACATGTCGTTCACAACACCTACAGGTAATGAGCCTGCTAGTGTTCCACAGGACAGTCTAGAATAGTACGTGGTCGTCATCCATACTCTGCTGAATGACTAGAATAACACCAATAACACCGAGGCCTCTCATCTGTTTATTTCACACCAATTATACCCATGTTCTACCCAACATATGAGTAGATAAAAATATACATTTTTATACATTGTTTAAAAACCTGTATAGCATGCTTTAATCAATACATACTCCACATAACAGATGAGGCATACACACATAACACGTAATTTCATAGAGAATATATCAGATCTATGAGATAGAAGAGAGTGAATATACATTCACACATATAACAGCAAAATATATACACATAGCACGTATTTTATATAGAATACTTCATAATATTGCGTTGGAATGAAAATGACTACACACTCACTTCCCGTATTCTTAAATATGTTTAATGATTACTTGTTTAATATCGCGTATTGAAAGGGATTATACACTCACTTGATCGGAAGACGATCGAGCAACACTACAGCTTGCAGAAGTAGTGTCTCTTCGTAGATCTGGAAGATCTTCACAAAACCGGGCTCCTCGCGGGCAGAGCTTCGGCTCGGGAATAACGCTCTTCGGGATCCTCAGGGCTTCGGATCTCGCTTCGGGGCTCGGGAATAATACCGGGGCTTCGGGATATAAACGGCACGCAAATCGAGGAAAACTAGAGAGAAAAGGATGGAATTTGTAAAAGAAAATCGGCTACCTTCGCAAGCCTTTTATAGGGGCTGAGCCCTCGCACGTACGCGGGGCGTACGCCTCGGATCGTAAGCACTTACGTCATCGGAGGTACTCGAGTGCTAGACTTCGTCACGCTTCGTTGTATGCTGGGCGTACATCAGTACGCGGGGCGTACTTCAGATAGGTTGGCTGACTCCTCTTCGGATAATATTGGAGGTTTAATTAAAAATAAATATTAAATATTTAATAAACTTCAAAATTCATATCTCCTTCATACGAACTTCGTTTTCGATGTTCTTTATATCCACGCGTAGGTGAGACTACGCTCTACAACTTTCGTTTAGACTCCGTCGGCTAATTTTGAATTTATTTTTATTAATTATTTTTAGGAGGCCGGGACAGAAAAACTTCGTTATAAATTCATAACTTCTTCGTCCGACGTCCGTTCTCGCCTATCTTTTCATCGTTTCACTACTAACAACGAGATCTTCGATTCTCGTTTAGATTGTTTCGGCTAACAACCGCTCGATCTCAAATCGAGTATTTGGGCTGCATACTGCCAGTCGAAACTTCAGAAAATCATAACTTCCTCATACGAAGTCAGATTTGGGCGTTCTATATATATTCGGAACTCGTTTCGGCCACTACAACTTTATGCAAAGGTATCGGGCAGATCTAATACTTTAATTTTGACGCTTATTTTATTCTTAATTCATTAAATTATAATAATTAAGAAAATAAACACATAAATCACATAATTCACATAATTCACAAATAATACATTTTTATTATTTCAAATTGGGTTACAAAGGTTAACCTAGACTATTACATTGCTAAAAATGGCAAGCCCAGAAACACGGGCATTACAATCAATCATACAATTCAATACCGCCTACTCGACCTCTCAAAACACACTACTCTGCTACCAGCTAACATCCATGGAATGTGTAACCATAAGTAGCCAGAGGTGAGATAGCCACCCGAATAGATGATCACACTCTAGAGCCACAACCAAACAAGGAACATGCAAGAAAGCCTAGGTCAGGAGTTCTCAGGCGATCCTACATGACTACGTACATTCCCTAGAACATTCCACTAGACGATAACCTACTTACTGGTACTCTAATCAGTATACCTCTACTGCTGTGTAATATCCCGATTTCTGAGAATGAGATTTTAAGGATTTCATGAAATTAAGGAAGTCTACTCGACGAGTTGAAGTCCCTAACTCGTCGTGTAGAGTCTTAGTCAACCCGCGTGATTTATGTGGTCTACTCGACGAGTCGAAGGACCCCGACTCGACGAGTAGGAGCTGGAAAATAAAACCCTAATTTTTAGGGTTTGCACCCTATTTAAAGGACCTTAAGTCCTTTCCTCCAGCCCCTTATCACCTCTTGACGGCCAGAAGAAACCCTAATCAGTCTAGACCTTGTTCTTGAGTGTTTGTGAGATTTAAAGAGTGATTTTGGTGCATTTTGTGAAGAAGGTTTGAAGTCTAAGGAGCTTGGAGAAAAGAGAAGCTTGTGGATCTGAATCTACTCATCATTCTGAAGGTAACAAGTCGTTACCTTGACTTATCTTTATCTAGATCTCTTCATGCAAAGGATTAGGGCCATTTTTAGCATATTTGTGGGTCAATTCGGGTATTGGCCATGATCTGAAGTTGTAACTTCAAATCTGGACTCCTCTTGGTCCTTATGTTCATAAAGTTATCAGATTTAGCAAGCATTGGCCCTTCTCTTTGGGTTAAACCTTTCCCTTAGCTTGGTTTTGGCATTTAGGAACATGCATGTACGTAAAGTTTGCAACTTTATTGTGACATCCCCAAAATCACGGACAAAAAAGACCGGTTTCATTTATGCTTTTAAAATAATTTCAGAGTAAATCCTTTTGATTTAAAAGAGTTGTGGAATTTGTTCCTAAAACAAAATATGATAAAATAAAGTTTATCAAAGCATTTCATCAAGAGATGCATTTTCATTATATAACAATATTCAGGATGTCATGTTCTGATAAACAGACCAAAAGCATAAACAACAAAAGACAGACCATACAACAGTTACATATAACAACTGGTCTAATATCAAAAGATCTTGATAAGTCATCCAACTTATGCTCTCGCGCCACTACCTGTAATACAACAAAACTGAGTGGGTCAGGCTTGGGAGCCTGGTGAGCATATAGGGTTTTAAACCCACAATAAATAATTATATTTAATTTCACCAACCAACAATAACCCGATTACCCATTCCCGTTATCCTCACTTTACGTCCCTAAAACAACATCTATCTCAAAGGACCTAATCTAGGATTTTCATCGGGATGGACATTACTACAAAGGGGTTTCCTCAACAGTAGATGTCCTAAAGGCAACCTTGAGGGGGATAAAGTACACGGGTGAACATATCGTTCACAACAACTACAAGTTATGAGCCTGGTAGTGTTCCATAGGACTGTCTAGAAAGAGTTTGTGGTCGTTATCCATACTCCGCTGAATAACTAGATCAACAACAACAACAACGAGGCCTCTCATCTGTTTATCACACATCAACTATCTACCCATGTTCTATCCAACATATTAGTAGATAAAACTATATATTTTTATACATACTTTAAAACCTGTATAACATTCTCATTCAATACATATTTCAAACATCAGATGAGACACATACACCTAACACGTATTTCATAGAGAATAAATCATATCTATGAGATAGAAGAAAGTGAATATACATTCACACATATAACAACAAAATATACACATAACACGTATTCCATATAAAATACTTCATAATTATGCGTTAGAAGAAAGTAACTACACACTCACCTGATCAGAAGATGATCGGACAGCACTACAGATTGTAGAAGTATTATTCTTTGGTAGATCTGGAAGATCTTCACAAAAATTGGCTTTTCGCGGGCAGAGCTCCGGCTCGGGAATTGCACTTCTCAGGATCTTCGGGGCTTCGGGACTTGCTTCGGGGCTCGAGATTAATACCGGGGCTTCGGGGGTATGACTAACATGCAAAACGAGGCAAAATGGAGTGACAGAAAGACATTTGGCAACCATGGACGGCTGACCTCGCATCTTATTTATAGGGGAGGTTGGCCTTGCGAACGCAGCGCGTTCCTTCGGAGTATGCAACACGTTCACCGAACGCTGGGCGTTCCTTCGGAGTACGCAACGTGCAGGAGTGGGGGCGAGGGTCTTATCCGATGCCAGCTGAGTCAACGACGACGCGGCCAATCCGAGGCCAAGCTTTCGAACGTGGGGCGTTCCTCATCCGAACGCGGGGTGTTCCCTCATCGGGGTGCATGCCTCGAACTTCTGAAAATCATATCTCTCGCATACGATCTCCGTTTTCTATGTTCTTTATATCCACGTGTAGGTGTGATTATGCTCTACAACTCTTATGTAGACTCCGTCGGATAATTTTGACTTTATTTTTATTATTTATTTTTAGTAGGCCGGGACAGAAAAACTCTGTTATAAATTCATAACTTCTTCATCTGACGGCCGTTTTGTCTGTCTTTTCACCATTGCACTACTATCAACGAGATCTTCGATTCTCGTTTAGATTGTTTCGACTAACAATCACTCGATCTTGAATTTGAATTTCGGGTTGCATACTGTTAAGCTGAAACTTAGAAAAATCATAAATTCCTCATAAGATTTCAGATTTGGGAATTCTTTATATGCGCGCTCTCGGTTTAACGAACTCTACAACATTCGTTTAGATCACTAGGGTTAAATATCGCTGTAACGTAAATTCACTTTTTACGTCATTCAGCGTCGTGTCGGTTCTGTCGCGAAACTTCGACAGATCATAACTTCTTCGTTATAACTCGGATTTCGGCATTCTATATATATATATATATATATATATATATATATATATATATATATGTATATATATATATATATATATATATATATATATATATATATATATATATATATATATATATATTCGGAAACCTTGTTTCAACTACTACAACATTATCCATAGATATCAGCTTTATCTAACTTTTCATTTTGACGCTTATTTTCATACTTAATTCAATTAAGTCACACAGTTAAGCACAAAACACATAATACTCAAATAATACACTTCTATTATTTCAAAACGGGTTACAAAAGTTAACCTAGGCTATTACGTCAACATTAATGACAAGCCCAGAAACACAGGCATTACAATTTATGTGGAAACCATGCCTTAGGAGGTTAGATCTGCAATATGGAGCTTTGGGGTAGCTTAAAAACATATGTATGAGAAATGGGTTGAAGGGAATCGATGAGTCGGTTGAAGATTGCCTGTATTGGTTCTACATGAACTCGACGACTCAGTAAGAAGACTCGATGAGTCAGTTAGGGTTTTCCCGACATTTGGACACGCATGGACTCGACAAGTTGGTTGGAAACTCGGTGAGTCAATTAGGGGTTTTATGATTTCCTGAGTTCTTAAAGAAGTCGACGAGTTGCTAGCTGCACTCAATGAGTTGGGTCAACATGGACTGTTGACTTTGACTTTGACCAAGGGTTGACCAGTTGGACTTTTGAGGGTATTTTGGTAATTTGGGATTCTAATGGACTTGGTCCTATAGTGGTTATAGGTGGTTGAGTTCATGGTTGTGATTTGGGAGTTTGATCTTATCGCTACAGTTCGACATCGTGAGGTGAGTTCTTCTCACTATATCAACAAGGTCTAAGTCACCAAGACCGACCCTTTTGATTTGTATCCTAGTTATAGGATGGTTGCTATGTTAGTGATCCATTAGATTTGTATCCTGGTTATAGGATGGTTGCTATGTTAGTGACCCGTTAGATTTGTATCCTAGTTATATATGTTAGTGATCTGTAGATCTGTATGATTATTTGTACATGCTAGCTAGCGTATGATATTTATGTGCTCATGTTTTTTGGTTTGGGGGATTGGGTTTAGGCAGGTCCTGCTTTATGCTGTAAGCCAAGATACAAGGAGTCAAAATCCAAATCCCTAACTTATCATAAGACTCTAAGCTTTATAACTCATGTATGAATGGACGGACAAGAACAAGATTCCATTTTTATGACTTAATACACTCAGATACACCTGGAAATGCACCTCAAAAGCTCTTGAACAAATCACACTCAAATGGACCAATTTGTGGGACAAAAAGGACATAACTATAACATCTAAGCTAGATCTATCAATCGAGGCATAAAGGTGCAAAGTTTATACCTTCTGGACATGAATGAGGGATTAGAACTTCCAGATCCAAAGTTTTTTCAAGCGTCTAAGCGCTATCACCACCTTTTTCTTCATTCAAAGGCACCTAAAACCACACTCTTTGGCTCACAAGGCTCAAACTAGGGTTAGGGTTTCAAGGGTGGACATTGGAGAGATGGAGGCTGAGAATGGAAGAGGTTTATAGGAGTTAAGGTGCTTTAATAGGTCTCAAAAACCCCAAATTTAGGGTTTGGGATCTGGCCATATACACCCAACGTACGCTTCTAAAGGTGTGACTTTAAGATGCTGGTACGCCCATTGTACCACCCTTCTTCCAAATTTAACACAATTTCAAACTATCATAACTTATTCTATTGAACTTCAATTTTGGCGTTCTTTATATGCACACAAAGATGTTGAAGAGCCCCACAATCTAATCTAGTTATTTTGGACTAAGAACTTCTTGAATAAAAATCCATAATTTATGCAAGAAACCCGATCTATGACTTTCCTTTTCTACCCTTCGAACCAGTACACAATTCGCGGGTTAGATCCCTCAACCAGCATTACATCCTTCCAAAATGTCTAAACTTTACCTCCTTAAATCCCATAACCTGTACATAATCGAATTCCAGCCCACGATCCTAAAATAAGAAATGACAATAAATAGGTAGTTACAATTCTCCCCCCCCCCCCCTTAAATTAGATTTCTTCCTCGAAATCATTTCTCGCTTCCACTCTCGGAGTAACCGCTTATTGGTCGACCACCTCTCGATGCCTCTGTGGTCTTAACGAGAAACAACAGATTTACACCCCATCCCTAATCTCGCAAGAAGAGAATCCACTTCTCAGCTCAAGTCGAGCAGGTCCAAAAATCATGAACAAATTTTAGGTAAATAGCACCACCCCATTTGTTTCCCATGCTGACAAAAACTCCCAACTTGATTCGACCCAAGTCTTCTGACCTTACGTCGCTCATCGAACATCTGAAATAGGAACTGCATATTATGCCATAGCTACTAGCCTCAGACACTGACGCATAAGTGACGAACCCTTACAAACTCAGCAGACAAGGCTAAACCGTCCTTTCTATCATTGAACCCAGAACTCTAGGCTAACTGTCGATACTTTAACCTCGCATAAAATGCACCAACGCAAACAAACCCAACAACCACATACTAAACTAGACTAGGCTCCTACTCGGATCTAACAACCTGATCTGCTGTCAACTGACAATACTCGGGCTTTCCCCCGACCTGCTAACCAATAACATCACTAAGGATTATCCTTGACCTGCTAACCAACAAATACACTATGGCTCACACTTGACCTGCTAACCAACAACTGCACTCTAAACATATCGCACACCAGATAAACAAGACTTAACTAATCCTACCAAGATTTTGGTCCATGTCTCATACTTCCAAGCCCCAATCAAACTAGAATAGACAAGGAAGTTCTCCATACGATCCTCAACCTGGCTCCTAACATCCTAGAGGTTAAAACACGAAGACGCCCTACAGATTACTAATACTACTAAGACTATGACGATTTGAGAAGAAATCCAACAGCTAACGACGATCCTTACGCGACAATCAGAAGATCAAACAGTTCTGTGAGAATCCTGAACAGAAGAGATTCGATTGAGAACTGAACCTTGGCACAAGGTCTTCCCGTTCTGAGGTTTCCACTCTCCCCCACTTGGAATATTCTAGATACTGACAATTTTGACATCCTTTCAAAATTCCAGGTCACTTGAACTCTACTAATTGATCCTCACACTTTACACTTAGATGTCTAGGAAAGATTTACAACCACGACAACATTTATAATTTCCAACACGCAAGCCACACTCCAAAGACAAATAATCAATCCCTTCATAATAAGAATTTACATGAAACCAAATCTATATAAGATAATTTCATTCAACCGATCATTCACTAAACTGCCAGAACATAAAAAGAAAATACAATAATACCACAATACCATACCCAACCAAATTCATGAACTACAAAAAAAAAACTCAAGCCTCGGTCTCCGGAACTTTGGCCGTCCCATATCGTCCGTTTGGTAATTACCAAGCTAGGGGTGAAGGGTTCTGAACCTCACTGAAAATGAGAATGGGACAATGAGCTCTGATGTGATCCTTCTGACTGCGATGGAAACAAACCCGTGAACTCCTCTTGAAATCCCTACCAAAATAAGCATAACCACCACATCTACGACATACAACAGGTCGACACCTTCCATCATGAAATTTTCCACACTTGCCACATTCATATCTCCTCCTCTAAGCTGATCCTGTAATTGGGTCAACGGACTTGAATCGCTTGGCTGCCGACTGATACTATCCTGAAGCTGCATTCTCCTCATTTCTCTGGGTCTCGAACTTAATTTCCCAACTCCTCGTGCTTGACTGCATTTGGTCAAGGTTTGGTACTACCGAGTACATACAAACTCTCGAATCTCCGTCTTGAGCATACTCAAGTATCGCGACATCTGCACCTGCTCTGAAACGGCATACTTAGGGCAGAAAAGAGCTCTCTCCATAAACATCTTGGTGATCTCCGTCATAGACTTAGTCATATGCTTGAGCGATAGGTATTCATGTTCCAGTCGCTCTTGCTCCACAAGGGTAACATACTTTGTGCGAAATATATCAAGAAACTGCTCCAAAGTCACTACGGCTTGCTCTGCTTGCGAAAAGCTCTGGGTCACAAACTTCCACTAATCCTTTGCACCCTAAAGAAGAAGATTAAGCGCAAATTTCACCTTCTAGTCCTTAGAACATGAACACATGAAGAAATATCCCTCCATATCATAAATCCATCCCAAAGCGATGATAGAGTCTCTATCGTCTCTAAAATCTGGAGGCATTGTATCACTGAACTCCCGGTACTACATCGCCCCGCCTCTCTGAGAACTTACAATGGCAACGACTTATGTGGTTGTGACAGTATCTACCTGCATGATAGAGGCATGACGTCTATCAAACTCCACGATCAACACATTCTTGACCAACCCAAACAACTCCAGAATCACCTCCCTAATCTCCTCGGCCACTCTGGCAGCAATGATCCCGTGGATCTCATCCTCACTCAGACCTGCTCTCCCAGTGCTGCCACCACCTGATCCTGAACCTCTAATAACCACCATACTGAAAATATACCATGGAAAGATCAAAAATCAAAACACAGTGCTCAATACACTAGGCCACACTACTATTAGTTCCTTAGTATCCTTGAGGTTTCTCTTGAATCTCATATGGATCCTATGCTTCTAGTAGTACGGGCCCATACTACCTTCCATGCCTATCTGTAGTTGACTCAGAATTCATCCCAAGGTCCTAAGTTACTGTACTAGACCACTCTTAGGTCTGCTAACACCTACTTACTTCTACGATCTACAACTAACTTCCTTGGTACTCCTCCTAGGATGATCCTCACTCCTATATTACTGGTTACTTCTGTGCATGCTTGTTGTACATAATGTGGGGTTAGATAGACTGTGAAATAATTGACTATACCCTAAGTCCACAACCAAACAAGGAACATGAAATAAGGTTAAGTCAATCATTCTAAGGCTATTTAATCCCGACCGTATACAACTAAACAACATACATGTAGTAATCACACAATAAAGTAGCATATAACAAGCAACTCCTTATACCATAAGGTATCATAGAAATCAAGCATACAATCCAACAGTCAAGAAAATAACCTTAGCTTATCCACTAGCATGCTTTTCTAACAATTCACATATCAACAAATTCAATCAGTACAAATAACAAGTATGCATATTTTGGCAACCACTCTCCTATTCGGGCTATGGCTAACTATACACACTGCATCTTCCGGTAGAACCAAATCTAAGTCAAGGTCCACATTCCTGATCCCAAGCAAACTATAAAACAAGAACATGACAAGAGAACGAACCCATGTTCCTAACTCAATCCTTTCATTATAAATTCTTTTTCAAAAATGCTTTGGGAAAATTCGCAGATCCTAGTTTAAGTCTAGATTCACACAAGTGTTCCTCCAATTCGCTCAAACCAGAGCTCTGATACTAACTTGTAACGTCCAATTTTCACAACCAAAAATTTTCATTTTTATTAAGGTAAAACTCTATATCATAAAACCCATATTAAGAAAACAATTTGTTCCAAATTACATTTTGTAAAATCAGAGTAATATTATAACACAGAGTCTTCATTGTTGCTGATGAATGTATATAGTCTTGCCTTTACCTTCCTATGATAACCGATGATACCGGAAACCATAACAGTTGGGTAAGCACAAAGCTCAATGAGTTTCCCCAAAATACTACACATAACATCACATATACAAGTATGCATATCGGGTCCTCATTCATTGGACTTGAATACCGCCGACCCAATTAGTCATCGGATTGGAATGCCCCAGGTTTGTTGGCTTACCGCCACAACCCAACTGCTCTCCCTCAATCCTCCCTGGCTACGACTTACATCCGGTTCACTCCTGGTATGTTGGTCTACAACACAAAGTAGGGTCGCCTCAACCTCATCCACCACCATATGTTGACATATAAGAAAACAAGGATCAAGTAGGCACATAATATATGCACTATCAATCATACACTTCACTACCGCCTACTAGATCTCTCAAAACACACTACTCTGCTACCAGCTAACCTCTATAAAATGTGTAACCATAATTAACCAGAAGTGAGATAGTCACCCGAACAGATGATCCTACTCTAGAGCCACAACAAAACAAGGAACACGCAAGAAAGTCTAGATCAAGAGTTCTCAGGCTATACTACAAGACAAAGTACAATCCGTAGAACACTCCAATAGACGATAACATGCCTGCTGGTACTCTAACCAGTATACCAATACTGCTGCCTCCTATCAAACTAGGACATGCATATAAATCTAGCAGATCACTACAGCATAACAACTTCTTATACACAAGTATACATGACTAATTCTGCAAGGAATACGTAACCATACATATACAGAGGTAAGATAGACACTCATGAAAGATTTAGTATGCTCAAGAATCATATTAAAGTGATATTGCTAATTAACATATGATACTAATGGGTCACACTAACAACAACTTGATATAATTGATTATTTATTAGAAATTTGTTTTAATAAATATTCAATAAACTCTTATAATTAAATTGGAAATTATTTATTTATAGGAAATAATACTTTTCATTAGCAAGTAAGATTACATAATTCATATGGTATGAATTAATAAGTCATGTATAACATTTTGGACTAGATGGATGCTTTTTCTTTTAGCAAAAAGTTAAAGTTTATATTTTATAAACTTGGTTTATAAAATATAAAAGCTTTGTCTTCTTTTGCTTTCTTATTTTTGAAATTATGAAAGAAAAAGGAAGGCATGGGCTTTTGATTAGTTTAATCAAAAGCATGGCTTGTCTTAAAGCTATGGGAGACAAACTAGCTTTAGGGACATAAGTGCTTAACTAGTTAAGGACTTGTGTGTAATAGATGTGCTTTTAAGAAAGGCTTTCATCCATTTTTGTTCTCTAGCTAGAAAAAAACGTGACATGCATGGTTCTCTCTCAATTTTGTTCTTCTTTGGAAGATTAACTCTCTTGCTTTTTCTCTCTTGAAGTTCATATTGGTTATGAAATTCAAGCTTAAGAGACTAATAGTTTTCTTACAAGACTAGCATCTTAAATCAAGTTTAGAACTTATTGGTGTCTATAAAGTTCATCATTCTTCATTAACTTCCAAGCCTCACAAGAGGATCCAAAGAACTACAAAGGTTGTAATTTCATCTTCTTCTTTGGTGCTTGTTTTCTTTCCAAACTTTGCAAGAAGATCCTTGGTGGTTTATAAATTTGTTTTATGTTATTCAAAATATTATAAGTCTTCCGTTGCTAAATCTTATGCTTCTGAAACTAATTTTTGAATAAAAACCCAAAAATTGGTATCAAGAGCCACCTTGAAAGTTTGGTTAGATTTTTTTTTGAGTTTGGAAATATTAGTTTTTGGAGAATATGGATAACATGGTTTTGTATAAAAACAAGTTCATACATATTTTCTATGACAACTTTATAATTGTTATTTTATGTGAAAAGTTTTTATGCATCTTTTGTATTTTTAAAGTTGTCTTAAAAAATAAAGGTTGTTTAGTATGTATGTTGATATGTATGATGTGCATAAACTAGTCAAGGACCATTGCGTTTCTTGTGTTAGTTGTTTTATAAAAATGGTTGTAATAATTGATTTATTCATATGATATGTAATAAATTAAATACATTAGTTTTCTTTGTTGTATATTGATATGTATGATGTGCATAAACTAGTCAAGGACCATTGCGTTTGTTGTGTTGGTTGTTTAATAAAAATGGTTGTAATAATTTATTTATTCATATGATATGTAATAAATTAAATACATTAGTTTTCTTTGTTATTTTTATAAGTAATAGATTAGTTTTTAGAACTAATTAATTTGTACAAAAATGTAACAATAAATGAAGTTGGAATAATTTTTTGAAGACCAAAGAACAATTTTCGAGTTTAACATGCTGAAAGTTAGTGATAGTTTCTGAAAAGTGTCACTAATGTTGTTTACAAAGCGTTATTGGACTTTTAGTAATAATTGCTGAATTTTACCTTTCAAGAACTTCTTCAGTTTTTTTGCAAGCAAATAGTGTTACTCAAGTAGGAGTTTCTACAACAAAATTACAAGAAAAAATTTTGTCCCTTAAAATGTCCCTTTAGGAATGGACTTGACGTTTTTTGTGTTGGCTCACAAAAATATCATTAGTTGGTTATGTTTATGCACATATAATTTTATGTATGTTTGTGTTGGTTATTTTGTGCAATTATTATGTGTTGTTGATAACTTAGTTTTTCACATGCTAAAATAAATTTTGGACAAAATAAACATCACATGGAGTTTGGTTTTTAAAATTTATAATGTGGACATAAGATGTAACAAGTAATTGATTTAAAATAAAATCCGGTTTTATAAAGCGTTAATAACGTCAAATTTTAAAATACTCAAATATAAGTTTTAAAATGGTGAACTTTATAACTTATACAAACTCCAAATATATAAGTAATAAAAGGAAGTATTTATTGAAGATATAAAAGGTTCAAATACACTCAAACTTAATAACGGTTACTAAAATTGAATCGCGTCAAATTATATAAAAACTAGCTTTTTATATAGAACCTTTAAATTGATTTTATTCTGAAAACTGGTACCATGGTTTATTATATGCATGTAATAACCATGACATCATATATTTTTTAAAACTAGAATTGTAAAACATATAAAAGACCAAATTTTACAAACCTCAAATCTGTGCAATCCTTTTTGAATAGCACTCGCACATCTTTTGTATACACTAGTGAGATAAAGGATACTTGTCACACCCCAAAACCAAGAACGGCGGAAACGTTCTGGGGCGGAGGACGTCATGTATAGTATCACAACACAGTAAATGTAAATAAGCAAACAACATCATCCATTGCATTAAATATATAATTTTAATACAAGTGTGTTCTGTACAGTTATAGACACCAAAAATAATGTATAACAAAATAATATGAGATGAGTCTTGAATGCACTCCATCTTCTCAAAAGCTGGCCTCGGTACCTGTCTACTGATTACCTGAGAATACAAGTTATTTTGAAAGAGTTTATCAGCATTAAGTTGGTGAGTTCATAAGTATTTTAGTGTCAATGTTTCTTGTAAAAACGTTTGAACCTGACTCAATGTATAAGTTTGTAAAAATGTACGCAAATGTTTGAAAGTGTTTGTAAAAGTTTGAATCTCTCAGAAAATCCTATATTTTCTATAAAAGTAACCTTCTACCAAGGCTAAACTGTTTTGTAAACTTGTCTGTTGTAAAAGTGTGTAATTACCCAAGTATAACTATCATTTGTTAAAAATATAGTTTGTACACTAATGCTTAAGTGAGATTATCACTAAAATATGTAATGGGTAAATCATTGTAGTACTGTAGCTTTGTATAATAAGACTACTATTGTACTAAATACTACTACCTTAAACCGGATTTATATTAAGGCATAATGTGATAAATTGCACCATGCTATCGACTAGTAACAACGACATAATGAATGGTCGTAATAAAAGAAATGACGTTTGGCACCCGCAGACCTGCAGGTCCGGCTGTAGCTAGCAGCAAGGTGTAGGATAGTCAATCCAGTATAGATCTATACGCAAACTCACGCTCTCCCTCCAAGAGAATTCTGGCTACAACTCGGGCCATGACATTTAAGGCATGCCCGATACAGTGGATCACAATTATTACGTATTTATGTATATGTATTGTTTCTCGTATATCTGTATATGTATTGTTTCTCGTATATCTGTATATGTATTGTTTCTCGTATATCTGTATATGTATTGGTTCTAGTATATCTGTATATGTATTGTTTCTAGTATATCTGTATATGTATTGTTTCTAGTATATCTGTATATGTATTGTTTCTAGTATATCTGTATATGTATTGTTTCTAGTATATCTGTATATGTATGATCCTGCGTTACCCAGACGGTAACTAACTAATGAGGTACTGATGAGTATGAATACGGAAGTACTTTTATGTCTATATATGTATATATGATATATAAGTAATATTGAAACGACCTTCGGATGGTCACCCGAAATCCCACCAGACCACATCTCAAGGCGCGAAAAGGAAATAGGGCGGATGGCCTTCCTAAGTCCTTTAAGCATTATTTATACATCTATACATATATGGGCATGCAATTGAATATATAAAAGCATAAATAAGTTTTCATAAAACATTTGAAGCATAAATATGATTTCAAGAGGAGATCGACTTGATGTCGGTCTATAAAACAATTTGAAGGCATAAGTTAATAAAACAGTTTAAGTATAAGAAGCATTTGTTTAAATCACAGTCTATAAGTAAGTTTGGATAGTAAAACAGTTTGTAAAACATTTCAAGGTAAAGCATTTTGATAAACAGTTTGAACAGTGGTAAAAATCGTTGTTTTCCTAGTTATTAATCACATGTGATTAAACACAATCACATGTGATTGAAGTAATAACTTATAAGTATTTGACTTGTATTCCCCCCCCCCATAAAGTGTTATAAATCATTTAAAATCATTGCAAAGGTTGATTCAAGGGGTATGAACTCACTTGTGGTGAGTCGTTTGAATTGCAATGTCGGATACCGTGCTAGGTGGCAAACGGAGACTTGTTTACACGCACGAGCCTAGTTATCATATAATAAGCATATATATAACTAATTAGATAAATAATAACTTAAATAAATAAGTTAAGACACTTAGAAAACATTTAAACACTTTTATGAGTGTTTAAGGTTCAAATGGTTGCATCTAAGTTGCTACGGGACAAGGTAAAAGGGTTTGAAACATCAAAGGGCCTTGTATAGGAGTTCACCATCCAACAAACCCCACACCTTGGAGTTTACGGCCGTAAACTCATGGGTTTATGGCCGTGAACTCCTCAAATGGTGTTTTTGGGTGTTTTGTGGTGCTATCTTGATCCTAGAACACTCCTAGCTTTATTGGAATAACACATGAAGTAGTTTAAGGCTCTAGAACTCTCCATATGGGAGTTTATGGCCTAAGGTCCTTCATCCTAGAGTTTACGGCCGTAAACTCTTGGAATTTAATTGTTTTGAGGCTCTTAAACATCAAGGATGGCTTCCATGAATTTATCTAAGGCTAATGGGGACAAGAGGCACACTTTGGTGCCTTCACTTGGAGTTTACGGCCCAAGTCATGTTCCTTGGCCGTAAACTCCTTTCAAGGAGTGATTTCTATGTGTTCTACTCTCCATTCTAGTCCCAAAGGTGCAAGGTAAATTGTCTAAAGGCTTAAGGGTTGCTTGGAATGATTTTTGTCCCACAAAAAGGGGTTTACGGCCCAAGAGGGGTTCTTGGCCGTAAACTCCTACTAACTTGTGATTTTGATGAGCTTTTGGTGTTCTAAACAAGCACAAGTACTAGTAGATAAAGTCCTTAAGCATTTGGGGAAAGTTTTAGGGCACATTAGCCCTTGAAAAGGGGTTTACGGCCCAAGGTAGTTCGTTGGCCGTAAACTCCAAGAAACTTATGATTTTGATGTCTTTTGATGCCTAAAATAAGCACAAGCAATTTAGGGTAAAGGTCCTTAAGCATTAGGGGGAGTTTAGGGCACTAATTGCCCTTGAAAAGGGGTTTACGGCCCAAGGGAGTTCCTTGGCCGTAAACTCCTAGAACTTGTGTTTCTTGGATGCTTTTTGGCCTATAAAGATCATACTCTAACCCCTAAACAAGTTGTCTAACAAGGAATCGGGACTAGGAAGCCATAATGTTCCATTTTGGAGTTTACTCCCCAAGAAGGTTCTTGGGCGGTAAACTCCCGGATCTGGTAATCTAAACATGTTATTGTTGTTAATAAGCATTAAACAAGTATTGAAACACATATAGCAAAGTAGACTCACAATCTGGGATGAAAACCCGAAGATCCGTCAGAGCGAATATGGCTTTTCTCTATTTGGAATTGTGAATAATGAATTAATTTAATTCAGAAAACTATTTATAGTCCTGGAATATTTTGGCAGAAAATATTTTCATTCCTGATATTGGACTGTAACATTATGAAACTTGAAATGCCCAAGTTTCACAAAACCAGGAGTATCCACTCTCCTGATATCATCTAAAACATAAACCCTAATGTACACAAACTTGTTCGGAAAAGCTTGAAAATCACTGAAACTGAACTAGCTTCTATTGAATAGATGATGTTCGTACAAATGGAAATTTCGGGTTGTCACAATACTAAATGCTTAGTGTTATATTTTGATGGCTGGGATGTATTCAGGATTTGTATAACCAATTTATAGGCCGATTACACAAGTTTTTTAAATTTGATGATTTGATCGGAAATCTTTTGTGATAAATGGTACTTAATTATATAGTAAGATATAACTGATAATCGATATATACCGGGTTGAAATCATATAGATGGGATAAAAGATACCTAACCATTTTATTTTGCAACTTGGATCCTCGACTTTGATAATTAATGTTTTTTGGAAAATAAAAGGGTATTAATTTATTAAAGAGTTTAAATACTGAAAATACTAAATGAATTTTGTTAAAATTTTGTAGTTAAATAATCCATTTCTCATTACCATAAATTGTCATTTTCTTTGACGACTTAATGAAACAATAACATTCACTAGATACAACTTCAATGAAAATGTTCATTTCTTAAGAGACAATCTCATAAGAGATATGAAATTGTATACACTTAAAGGTCCTAGTCCTAAACTATTTTCTTTGAGAAATAAGTCTGAACATGTTACTTAGTAAAGACATCACTATGATGCTAAAGATGTTTCTAACATCAAACTA
This sequence comes from Lactuca serriola, assembly GCF_051521515.1. NCBI lineage: Eukaryota > Viridiplantae > Streptophyta > Magnoliopsida > Asterales > Asteraceae > Lactuca > Lactuca serriola. Next base: position 21,099,291 of record NC_136413.1, on the reverse strand, counting down.
GGAATAGTACAAGGCCCAAAAGAGTCACCTTGTGTAATCTAGGAGGCCAATGTTTTATGGACCGAACACATTTAAGCCTAAAGAATCCTATAAGGGCCATATAGATAGACCGTGTTTGTTTTGGGGAGAAACTAGACACTGGAAGAGGATCTGCTCCTCTTATCTAGAATGAAAGTCTGGAAGAGACTAGTATTTCAGGTATGTACTAGATATAACTCATACTTTTTATATAACACTTAGGTACTTGGTACTTAAATGTTAATATGATGTTTGTAAATTGCTTGCAGATATTTACATAAGAGTAACCACCTGAGCACAATCAAGTTGGAACTACACTCTCGGAGTTTAGTTTATTAATTATGCTAGGAACATAATTCACTTGTATTATAAAAATGGTTTGTTTTGGAGCAATGTATGTTTTAATTTAGCTTTCTGAAATATATGTCTCATATTAATTTATGAATGATTGACCATTTACTTAAATCGTTTTTCATAACGATCACCTTCATATTCAGAAATGATTAAAATTCTATTTATGAGACTAGATCCCTTAATAAGAATTATAAAGTAAATATGAATGTTTTATAATAACAATTACTATATGCAAAAAATTTAGTTAAACTTGTTTTAAATCAAACTCATATTTGACATTGTTATTTTTATTATATAAATGACATTCACATATTCCAACTTCAAGAAAGGGATCCTTGAAGGCAAATAATGTTGTTTATTTGACATATGTAAATATTATATATATATATATATATATATATATATATATATATATATATATATATATATAAGATTCATAATGATATTTTCACTAAGTAGTAGTGAAAATAATTATTAAGGAACTATACACTATGGTGTATGACTTCCTTTCTAACGAATGTCTAAGATTTTGCACACAATACAAAATCAGCTTTATTAATAACTATAGTAGTTTCAATTATATTTTACATGTTAAAACATAATTGTGAAATCTTTGTTTAAGTTTTCAAATATAAACTTGAGATAAAAATCGGTAAATACTATCTAAGACCTTAATGATAATAAAGGATGTGTTAAATCTTACCTAGCATAATTTACTTTCTAACCCGTAGAAATTTCCTCATTTTATTTTTTTGGGATAACACCTAAAACACTATCAGTTATACATTGAGTACAAACACCAACTAACTAGTAGATATAACATTTTCTTCATAATATTTTGTATGGAAAGGCTTCATCCTTATCTTATTAAATGTTTTATGGATTTGAAGCCAAAGTTGGACTAAAGCTTCTAATCCTAAAATCTACTATATACATATTTGTATCTGACACTCTAAATGTGGCTTATATTGTTATATACAAACCCACCAAGAATGAGTTCTCTTATTCTTGTGAAAGCCAAGCTAGTAGAAAGCAAGCTTCTAATGACAATGCAAGTGGAAGGTACATGGAACTTGAAGAAGTTCAAGAACCATTACCTGATGTAGTAATAGATGGCACTAGTTTTAACATGGAATTGTTAAACTTGAATAATAGCTATTCATAAACACAAATTGTTCGCATTAGTGGTAGAAATCTTCTATGACTTGAGAAGTGTAGAATCTCTCATTGATGAGCTTTTATTAATGGTTTATGGAAAATCCATCAGATACTAAGATGCTATGTCAGATCTTGAATCTGATTAATGAGTTAGAGTCATGAACATGAGATGTAATTCATGTATTATAATCAAGTACGGTCTCGATTAAACTTCCTCTCTATAACAAGGATAGAAGGAGAAAGTGATTCTTCTGGGAAGAATACATCACATGGAAAACGATATACATTTAAAGCAAGACTTGGTATAAAAGGATTTTCTCCTACTCATGTCATTATGGTCCTTATCATACTCATGACATTGACTAATATCAAACCTTTTTCACAAGTAGCTATTATTAGATCAATAAGGATATTATATACTATAAATTCATATTCTCAATATGAAATATAGCAAACAGATTTCAAGAAAGACCTTTTTTCTTAATAGACATATAATAGAAGATATCTATATAGATTAGCCTTGAGGTTTTCTTAATTCATGTTATACTAACAAAATTTGTAAAGCTTGAGTTCCACCTGTGGATATAAAGCAAAGATCTCAATGTTGCAATCGTCATTTTAATGTAAAACCACAAGGTATGTTATTATATCAAAATGAATAGAACATATGTGTTTACTAAGAACTAGTGGGAGCATAGTGACATTCCTAATCTTGTATGAGTGAGACATATTGAATCATGAAAAATTACATTCTGACCATGCAAGGCCTTTTCATTTTTGACTTGGAATGCATTTCTAAAATGAAAGACTTAAGAAGAACAAGATACATTCTTGGAACGTAAAATCTAGACAGATAGATCAAATAAATGTTAAAAGTTTTATATCCTTTTGCATATATTGAAAATACCTTAAAAGAGATTAAGATAGAAGATTTCTTTGGATGGACCTTTACATTGTCACATGACACTGATTTTGAGCCAGCCTAAAAAAAATCTAACTCATAGGTTTGAACTAGCTGAAATGATTTATATTCAATTTGCTTGGCAAATGAATCCGTAATTTATGTCATATTATGCATGAGACTTGGTATATGATCATGCTATGAGTATATCATAATATACCAATTAAAATACACGGTTAAGTCACCGGATGACTACAGGAACATTCTAAGAGTACTTTAGAAGAACTAAGAGAATGTATAGAAGACACTTAGTTTAGAATAAAATCTTCATGTAAAGAGCTACACAAGTTTAAGATTTTTAAGCAAATATAGTAATTATGAATTATAAATGGATTATGACTTCATTGTGGGATGAAGAGTATGTTTAAATGGAATGAGGTCCAAGCAAAACAAAATGACACATACTACTAGAAAATAAGAATACACTACTTTATAAGTTGAAATCTAATATGATTGGATGAATGAGTTCATTGAAAAACTATGTTGATTTATGTCATTCAAGTATCACATAGAAATCTTAGTGACTTCGAGAGTATACTTAATCGAGCTAAGAGACTCTATGTCAAGAAAGAACACCAATCATATACTCCAAGATATTTAACTAGACCTAGAGTAAAGTCAAATATGGAGATGATAGTATTCACATAATTCACACAAATTAAGTGTAGTCGACCCTATTAATAAAATCCTTCTTTTGAGCTAAGTATGAATGGTCACACCTCATCTATAAGACTTTATTACTCCATAAATAGGATTTTGATTTGGATTTAGTATTTGGATATTGGAACATTGTGACAAAAAATATTATATAATGTTTTGATATAATGGGGTATAATCATGACATCAATACTTGTGTTCTATATTAACATATTTAATCCATGAATAACCTTATTATTCTAAAGGTACATAGTCAGTTATAATTTTGGGAGCAATTATGAAGTAAGGCTAATATGAATTGGATTGGTTGACTTTCACCTGATGAAGGTAGGCAATGGGTTGTAACCAAGTTTCATAGGTCCTTATCAGAGAACTGGTACCGGACTGACCCGCATCAAGATAATTTCATGGATCGTTCTCATGAATGATATTTGATTAAAAGGCACTATTGTTGTATCCTTAGCACCTCAGATACATAGTGGGACATAAGTGTAGGGAATACTATGCTTAGATATGGCCAAACATTGGTCCTTAACCGGACAGTTATAAAAGCCATTTTCAGGTATGGTATGAATTATGCAGGAGGCTTGTGTAGTCAATATGAGATTTTTTCCTCTTATGTGTTGGGATTTAGACATCTAAGGCACCTTACCAAAAGCTAAACACCATATAACATTGATTGCGATCCATATCTCATGGTTAACATGATGGTTAACATGATGTCTGTGATGGTGTTTATAATATATTTTGGTTCATTTTTAGTGCGGTGTTCACAAGAGGTTCTGGATCAGGAGCTGGCAGCCCGGAGAGGCCAGGATTGACAAATGATGACATTCGCGAGTTGATCTCCACTCATGTAGTTGTGGCTATTCAGTTTGCCATCCTGGAGGTTTGTGGGTCTATCAAGACCATGATGATTGAGTTGTTTGATGAGCAGTAATTCACTGTGGCTAAGGTTGCTACTATAGTAGCTACCATAACAGTTGTTGCAGTGGGAGTTCAGGGGGAGATGATAATTCCTGTATCGGGGCATCAACAACATGAAGCCCCTAGAGATTGATGGGGCCAAGGACCCTATTGTAGCTATGAGGTGGTTATCTGATGTGGAAGTTCGTTTCTTCACTCATTTCTGTCCGGAGGACTGGAAGGTCAGGTGTACCCTGAACCTTCTTCGTTTAGACGCGAAGGACTGGTGGAACCTTGTGACCGGTTCTTATATTCTGGAGATGAGGTTTGTTGTTTCTTGGGGATAGTTTGGGGAGATGTTTCGCACGAAGTATGTTCCCTTGGTATAGAGAGAGAATGGTTGGTCCATGACTATATGGAATTGACGTAGTCGTCAGATTCGATGACTGAGATCACTAAGATGTTTACTATGAGAGCCCTTTTCTGTCCTGGGTATTCTGCCTCAGAGCAAGTCCAGATTGCATGGTACTTGTGCCTGCTCAAGATGGAGATTTGGCAGTTTGTGTCTACCCAACATTATAGTACTCTTTTTGAGCTTCATGATGTCGCGTAGACGCAGGAGATTGAGATTGATACTTAGATGAGGTCAGAGGGACAGGCTCCAGTGCAGCCACAACCTGCAGCAAAACGGTTTAAGCCCACTGTTTCATCATCTGGAGGTCAGAGGGGTCGCACTAATGGCAAGTGCGGGAAGGCACGTGAGGTCCTTTGTTAATCAATTACTAGGTGCTACAAGTATGGCAAGGAGGGGCGTTGTGCGAGGGATTTCCATCAGTAGGCCCCAGTACCGAGCACCAAGATTTGTTACCATTATGATTAGGTGGGCCACATAAAGGCCTAATGTCCTTTGCTTGCTACTAGACCGGTCTAGGCACCGTCCCCAACTACTTTAAGGATTACATATGGAAGATAAGGGAGAGCTGAGGCCTCAAAGGCCTGGGTCATGCCTTTCAGCTCACGAAAAATGAGGCCAAGGCAGCGCCGGACGTCATTACTAGTATGTTTTCATTTATGATTCTTTCAAGTTATTTTATTATATGCTTATGATTATATTTTTGTTAAGTACCTTCTTAGTGAACTCCATGCCTACTCTTGTGCTTTTTGACTCGGGTGCGAGTGGGTCTTTTTTTTTGTCTTAGTCCTTAAGTAGGAGTTTTAATATGTAACTTGTAAAGTTGGAGTGTCCGTTACGACTTTCCATCACCAACGACCATTGGGTTTCTGCATCGATCATTTTTCGGGATTGTACCTTGGATATTTTTCGGGTGTCTTACAAAATTGGTTTGATCCCTATCCCTATGGGGGTGTATTCATGATAGTAGGGATGGATTGGTTGAGCATTTTGTGACATGATAGATTGTGAGGGGCAGCGGGTAGTGGTTGGAACCCTAAGTGGGGGAGAATTGATTATTTATGGCAAGGCAACCAGGTTTGGATCGACCTTTTGTTCTGCTACCAGGGCTCGGTAATATCTATAGCCTGGGTGTATGGGTTATCTTGCGTATGTGGATGACACTCGGTTAGAGAAGGGGGTTTCAGTTTCGATGTGCCTGTAGTCAGAGAGTTCTGAGATATATTTCCAAAGGAATTACCTGGCGTGCCTCCTATAACGTAAGTAGATTTCAAAAATCGATTTGATCCCTGGTGCATCGTTGATTGCTAAGGCATCATACCGATTAGCTCCACTAGAGATGCAGGATTTATCCTCTCAGCTTCAAGAGTTGTTGGGTAAGCAATTTATTAGACTGAATAGTTCTTCGTAGGGAGCACCAATTTTGTTTGTTAAGAAGAAGGATGGTTCACACCAGATGTGAATTAATTACCAAGAGTTGAACAAGTTGACGGTGAAGAACTGTTACCCACTTCCTCAGATTGATGACCTTTTTTATTTGTTGTATGGTGCATCTTAGTTCTCCAAGATCGATATGGAGAAGACAACGTTCCGAACTCATTATGGTCATTACGAGTTAGTGGTGATGGAGTTTGGGCTCACCAATGCACTGCGATATTTATAGATTTGATTTATTAGGTATGCAGACCGATGCTCGATCATTCGGTCATTGTTTTTATCGATGATATTCTGGTCTATCCAAGACCAGGGAGCAACATGAGGAGCACCTTCGAGAGTTGTTGGGAGTTTTGAGGAGGGAGAGGCTTTATGTCAAGTTCTTGAAGTGTGATTTTTGGTTATGGGAGATCTAGTTCTTGGGACACCTCGTTAACCAGAATGGGATTTTGGTCGGCCCGACCAAGATTGAGGCAGTTATGCAGTGAGAGGTCCCGAAGTCTCATTCGGAGATTAGGACTTTTCTGGGTTTAGCAGGTATTATCGGAAATTTATTCAAGATTTCTCCAAGGTTTTTGTGCCTATCACTCATTTGATGAGGAAGGGAATGGATTTTTGCGCAGGGGTAGGGGTGAGCAGTAGGCTATGTTCAAGATGCTATGATATAAGTTATGTGAGTCCCCGGTCTTGATCCTCCCGGAGGGTGTGGAGGATATTGTTCTTTATTTTGATGCTTCTATCATCGGTTTGGGAGTAACACTCATGCAACGAGGGAGAGTTATTGTTTATGCTTCTAGGAAGTTGAAGCCGCATGAGGTTCTTTCTCCGACGCTTGATCTGGAGTTAGGGGCAATGGTGTTTGCCCTCAATATTTCGTGACACTATCTATATGGGGTTCGGTATACCATCTACACGGATAAGAAGAGTCTAAGATATCTCATGGATCAGTCGAATTTGAATATGAGACATCGTAGGTGCCCTGGCATAATCAATGATTATGAGTGTGATATTCTATATCACCCAGGGAAAACAAATGTGGTCGCAGATTCTCTGAGCCGCAATTCGGCTAGCACTACTGTTGGGGGTTTATATAAGAGGATTTATGTTGATTTTCCGATTTTGTATTTGATCAGGGGGGCTCAAGTTGGGGGAGTCAAGAAGGAAAATTGGAAGGATGAGAGAATCAAGGGTGAGATTGGTAGGTTTTCTACTTATAGTCGCAGATTGTTAACTCGGTGTGGTTGGGTTTGGGTACCAAATTTTGGTGGGGTGAAGCAGACTGTGATGGAGGAGGCACATAAGTCTAGATTTCTGATTTTGACTCTATAATTGAATTATATTGCATTTTGGTCCCTAAGTAAAGGAAAGAGTGCAAAAGGGCCCATAGTGGCATTTTGCTAAATTCAGACTTTGGGGAGTACGTTGAGCATGCATGTGTATGTTATGTACGAGGGCGCACCTTAGTACGATGGGCGTACACCTCGTACGCAGGGTGTACGTAAGGATCGTGCAAACCCTAATGTTTATGGTTTGGCTCATAGTTAAACCTCCTTAAAGCCTCACATCTCATTTTTATTCAGCCTCATTCTATGAAATCGACCCCCAAGCAAACCCTAAGAGAAAGAGAGCATTTATGAGCCTTTGGAGTAATTAGAAGTGTGCTTGAAAAAGAGGAGAGTGGTGTGGAGAGCTTGGAGTTCGGGAAGCACTTTAGATATGAAGTTTTCTCCTTGTTTACAACCTCGAGGAGGTATAAAGCTTGTAACTTTACCACTCCATCTTGTAGATCTAGACATTTCACTTTTTAAGTCAACTTTTGTCCCAAAATGGTGATTCTTGAGCATGGCATGTTCTTGACCCATTAAGTTGTCCTTTCAGAACGTTGGAAGGGTTTTAAGTCATAAAAATGGGGTCTTAATGGTTGGTTTTGCTCTATGTATTCTTTAAAACATCTTAATGTATTAAGATGTTGAGCTAAGCACTTAATTGACATGAAAAGTCAGAAAATTGGAAACTTTATTACTCTTGAGGATGATTTGGCCTTGGATCTGAAAACTGGACGTAAGAGCTTAAGGCATTAAGCTCTTAATGAAGTTGTGAGAAGTCTGGGCGTACGCCCTGCATAACCTGAGTATGCAGCATGTACGTGGTCAAATCTCCCATCTACGGTCAAGAATTAAGTATTCCCCCCGCACCTTTGGAGTACGCCCCGTGTACGCGTTATGTGTTAACTCTGTTGGGTTGTCTCAGTTGACTTTTACCAGTTTGACTTTGACTTTGACCAATTTTGACCAAGTGGTATTTTAGGTATTTGAAATGGTGTATAATAATTGGTTATTTGGATGAATAACTTAAGGTTAGAACTGAGATTCAGAGTCGGGTCCTCATAAGCTATTTTTCAGAATGTGAGGTGAGTCTTCCTCATTGTACTTACGAGTCGAAGGTACCAAGGCCGACCCATTAGATTGATATCCTGCTATACATTGATATGCTAAGTATATGTCACACCCCCAAACTAGAACGGCGGAAACGTTCGAGGGTGGAGGACTTCATGTACAGTATCATAACAATGCACAATAGTAAACAAGCAACAATATAATCCATTGCATTAATAATATAATTTAATACAAGTGTGTTCTATGTATAGTTTGAAAGACACCAAAATATGAATCAAAATAAAAGACGAGTCTCGAATGTTCTCCGTCTCCTCAAAAACCTGGTCCAGTGTATCTGTCTACTGGTGACCTGAGAATACAAGTTACTTTGAAAGAGTAGATCGGCATTTAAGCTGGTGAGTTCATAAGTATTTTTGTGTCAAATGCTTGTATAAGTTTGATGTAAATGTTTGTAAGTGTTTGATATAAATGTTTGTAAGTGTTTGATGTAAATGTTTGTATCTCCTAGAAAATCCTATATTTTCTACTTATAATGAAATGTAGTCTTCTACCAAGACCCGACTGCTCTGTATGTTTGTTCTTTTGTAAAAGTGAGTGTTTTTCCCAAGTATGACTATCATTACCAAAAATATAGTTTACATTACCGTTTATGTGAGAAGATCACAATGTGAATGTAATGGAAAAATGACAATGTACTGTAGTGTTGTATATAGTAACTACCATTGTACTAACTCCCTTAAACCAATTGTTTAATTAAGGTAAAATGTGATGAGATTATAACCATACTTGATTGACTAGTAAAACACGAAGTTCGAAGACGTCGAAATGGTATGACATTAGTCACCCGTAGACCTACAGGTCCCACTGTAGCTAGAAGAAAGGTGTAGGATGGCCAATCCCGTATAAATCTATACACAAATTCACGCTCTCCCTCCAAGAGAGTCTAGTCACAAAACATGACACAACAGTATATTGCCATGCCATGAAGTAGTGGCTCACATTAATGTTATAGTGTTCTTGTATTTGTATAGTATTTTCTCTGTTCTAGTGTATTGTATGTTCCTCCCTGTTTCTCGTTATAGTATGTTCTTTCTATTTCGCGTTATAGCATGTTTGAACTGACTCATGTATGAACTGACTCTTGTATGTTTCATTGTTCTAGAAATAGTGAGTAGTAATCCTCTAAACTATACCTATTATAGTTTACTAGTAATGTTGTTTGAATGACTGTTCATGTTTGTACACCTTTGCTACCCAAAGGTATTGAACTGATGTAAGAACTTTTATATCTATACACATATACATAATATATAACTAAAATTTAAAAGGCCCTTGGACAAACAATCAATACCCTAAGTCCACAACCAAACAAGGAACATGAAATAAAGCGAGTTATAAATCCTAAGCCCTTTCAACCTTATTTATATAATTATATCTATATAGACATGATATTGACAATATATAAGTTTAAAAGAGTTTTGATAAAGAGTTTAGCATATATAAAAGAGTTTTAACATATAAAAGATGTTTTAACCATTTGAATGGTTATAGATGACTTGATGTCAGTTTATAGAGTGTTTTGAAATAGCTTGTTTGATAACACAGTTTTGGAATTATAAGAAATCCACTTGTTTGATAGTTATAAATCACATGTGATTGATACTTTAACTATAATGTTTTCTACTTGTATTCCCCCCATAAAAGCATTTAAAATCATTTAAAATATAAGTTTAGAGGTATGAACTCACCTGTAGTGGGTGATTCGAATGTAAAATCGATATAGGATGCTAAGTGTCAAGTGAAGTCTCGAGCACAAACGAATCCTATTAAGCATATAATGACATATATATATATATATATATATATATATATATATGTATATAATTAGTGTATATAGAAACTAATCATGTTAGGGAACAACCTTAGGGACTAGGAAACACTTGGAAAGAAGTGTTACAATCACATATGATTGTACTAAAGGTGTTCACGGCCACACAAGTGTCTGTTTACGACCTAGATGTGTTCACGACCAATGAGTTTTTGGCCAACACATGAAATAGCTAGGATTTACGGCGAAGACTTGAAAGGGTTCATGGCCATAACATAAATCAAGAAGGGTTTATGGCCATGCAAGGGTTTACGGTCGTAAACTCTTGATGTTCTTGCTAAAATGGATGTTTCTTGTATGCTAATCAAGAGATTCTAATGAATATCAAGTATATGGAAGGATACTTACGATTTGGAAGCTTGGAGGGGTGTTTACGGCCCAAAGAAACTAGTGTGTGTTCTTGGTGTTCTTGAAGATCTAACCCCAAAAAGAGATGAATTCACAGATGAAATCATGGGGTTTTACTAGATCAAGAAGGTTATTAACTAATATAGAAAGAATCACTTACAAATTTGAGAATAAATGGAAGTGTTCTTGATGATACTTGAGAGAGAAATGAGTGTTCTTGACTTGGAAGTGCGAGAAGTGAAGAATAATGAAGGAATATCATACTTAAGAGACTAGTTCACGGCCAAACAAGAGCTTACAACCATAAGCTCTAGTTTACAGCCGTAAACTCCATATGATGGAGTTTTCCGGCTTGAATGATGCACAATGAACTCTAGTAGATACTTCCTAACACCCAATCCTTGAATGTACTAGGCTTTAAACGCTCAAATAGGCCCTTAACAATGCTAAAAGATAGTAGAAACAAATCTGACTTTTGATTGAATTGAATGGCTTTACAAGATAGAAATTTCGGGTTGTCACAGTATGGGATAGATCTATATGATTATATGCTAGTTGCTAATATGCATAGACTAGTAGATATGTAGGACTACCTGTGACTTATATCTGCATGATTATCAGTCTGTTGCTTATGTTTGTTATCTATTATATGTCGATATATTGTGTTGGGTTGAGGTTGTACTGCTTTGTGTTGTAGCCAACAAACCCAGGAGCATTCCAGATATGAGCTGAGAGCCGGTTGGCATGCCAGACTCATTCTAAGGACTCAGGAGCATTCTAGATATGAGGCGAGGTCTGGTTGGCATGCCAGACTCATACTGAGGGCTTGGGAGCATTCTAGATACGAGCTGAGGGTCGGTTGGCATGCCAAACTTGTATGATAGTATTCCAATCCAATGATTGAGTGGACGTGATGTATATTGGAATTCCAGTCCAATGACTAATTAGGCCAAGGTTAATCCAGACCAATAACAGTGGACCCGGGGGTATTCCACTTCGATGATTAATTGGACACAGAATGTTTGTTCGTTTATGCTATGTGTGCTATGTGGTGGTGCTTTGGGGTAACTCACTAAGCTTTGGTTTATGGTTTTTAGTTGTTGTTTCAGGTACTTCTAATGATCGCGGGAAGGCAAAGTCGTGACCGTACACATCCTCTATTTATGGCTTTATGATTTTGGGATACTCTGATATGGATAAACAATTTGGAAACAATGATTTTGTAAACAATGATTTTGTAAACATTTAATGACTATGGGTTGTTTTTAAAAGTTTAAATTTTTTGTGATTTTTGAGTCGTTACAAATATGGGTTATTGTGGATCATCTGACAAAGAGTTCTCACTTTCTAGCTATTTGGGAGAGATCCTCAGCCAAGAGATTAGTCGATGTGTATGTGCGTGAGATTATCGCTCAACATGGTGTTCTAATTTCTATTGTATCCGACTGACATGTTCGGTTCACTTCTCGATTTTGGCAGAGGTTCCACGAGGAACTGGCTACAAGATTGCAGTTTAGCACTGCTATCATCTGCATACTGACGGCCAAAGCGAGTGGACCATCCATAAGCTCATGGATATGTTGAGAGCTAGTGTTATAGATTTAGGGGAGAGTTAGGACTCCTACCTTCCAATGGCTAAGTTTTCTTACGACAACAACTACCACTCCAGTATCGGTGTGCCTCCATTTGAGTTTCTTTAGGGGAGGAAGTGTTGTACCCCAGTTTGTTGGGGGGAGATCGGTCACAGGGTCATGGGAAAGACTGAGGTAGTCCTTCAAATGACAGAGCTTATCCAAAAGATCAAGTAGAGGTTGTAGACAACTCAGTGTCGGCATAAGAGTTACGGTAACAAACCTCGATCCGAGTTCGAATTCCATGTTCGTGGTATGGTTTTATTGAAGTTATCACCTTGGAAGGGTGTAATACACTTTTAGAAGAAAGGAAATTTGGGGCCCCAATATGTTGGGTTGTTTCGAGTATTAGCTAGGGTAGTCATGGTAGCCTATCGATTGGATCTACCTAAGGAGCTCGGGCAGATTCATAGCCCCTTTCATGTTTCTCAGCTACTAAGTGTGTAGCTAATGATTCAACAGTGGTTCCTTTGGACGATATTCAGGTTGATGATAACTTGGACTATGTTGAATGGCTTATGGAAATTTTAGATAGGAAGATGAAGGCCTTGCTTAACAAGGTGAATTCATTCGTCAAAGTTTAGTGGTGGCATCAGAAGGGTTCCGAATAGACTTGAGAGCCTGAGGCAAAGATCCCAGAGCACTACCCTGAGTTATTCGCGACATCGGATTTTGAGGACGAAGTCTGATTTAAGTAGGGGAGAATTTTAACACCCAGGTATCAAATATTTTCCTTTTTGACCCAAAATATGAATATGTTGCAAATTGGTCCTTATGTCATCCGTACTTGGGGCGTATGCATGATGTAGCTTATATGTGTATTTTTATACATATTTTTATATATCACATCTTACTATTTAGCCTTTATTATTCTTATTTAGAACTAAAAGTTACTTATAATGCTTTGAATTGTAATTTACATCTATTATTTGTTGTTGGAGTGGAAATGGAGAAAAAGGCCCGGAAAAACGAAGTTGGACTGCAAATAAGAAGAATTGGGCTGAAGGTGGACCGAACTCCCTGCGTTCAAAGGACGAACGTGCTGCGTTCGTGGCTTGGTGAGTACGGGATCACTTGAAGGAACGCCCTGCGTTCCTTGGACCTAGGCGCCGCGTTCGTTTGGCAGTGTAAAATTACTAGATATCGACATTTGATTCGTTTTAAGAGGAGATTTCGACTTCTAACCTATCTTAGTCGACAAGTAACACATATTTGGCTGTTTTGGGGGTCTACAAGGCGGCTGGAAGGCCGTTAAGCTAACAGGAGCAAAGATCTGAAGGATTAGAGAGCAGATTCGTGTCGGTAATCATGTGGTTTGTGATCGGGACCATGTTTAGCATTCCCTGTGATGCTACTATGTTTTTACTTTCTGATTTGGGTGTCAAAACCATTTGCTTTTAGTTTATGATTAGATAAAACCTTGATTATTGGATTAATTTCTATATTGGGTTGTTTTATTCATGTTTAATTTATCTTGATAATCTTGTTAAAAGATCCTTATGTGTTAATGACAATTATTTTCGGTTAATTATTAAGTATATTGAGTTGTATGAACATCTGCATGATTGCTTGCCTCTTATGATTTAGATGACCATAAAGATTCTATGCCTAGTAATAGCAAATGTGAAAGTAGGGTTAACTAGAAAGTAAGTAAGTTAATGTGTGATGACTAACCAAATATGAGTTAACTGAACGACCAATTTGATTAACTATTATTACAAGTCATGCTTGATACGAACTGAACACTAGGAAACTTGTTAGTTTAATCAACTAATCACTGCTTGAATTGACTTGTTTGCTAAAGGATTAGTAATAGTGAACATGAACCTAATCATTTTAGAAATCGGTGAACAAGAATAAATAAATCTATGTGTGTGCAATTGTCTATGATTTTAAGGTGTAATTTGTCTAAACCAAAGTACCTAAAGAGATTTGTCTTCCTATTAGTTTATCGAGATTTGTTATTTAGTTATTCGTTTGAGATTTAATAATACATTTCTTTATTTCTTTCGTGTGTTATGTAACCTATAATCAAATATTTTAAAGTAATTCACTACTGGATTGTGTTCGACGCCCTTGCTTATCAAAGTTATACTATACTTGATCAGGTTCACTGCCTGTAAGGTGTGGTTTAGATGTGATAAATTAGTAATTATAAATAAAAAAGTAGTGCATTAAATATTCACATAAGTAGCTGATTAAAAAGGGGCGTGTATTCATGTGAGTATGTTGGGCACATTCATGAGTATTGTCACACCCCCAAACTGAGATGGCAGAAACATTCGTGGGTGGAGGACGTCATGTATAGTATCATGACAATGCACAATAGTAAAACAAGCAACAACATCCATTGCATTAATACTATAGTTAATACATGTGTGTTCTTCGTATAGTTGTATGACACCAAAATGTATAGCAAAATTAAAAGACAAGTCTTGAACATGCTCCGTCTTCTCAAAACCTATGCTAGTGTACATGTCTACTAGTTCCCTGAGAATACAAGTTATTTTGAAAGAGAGTATCAATGTTTATGTTGGTGAGATCATAAGTATTTAGTGTCAAATGTTTGTTTTTGTTTCCTAAAAATGTTAGTATACTTCCTAAAAAATCTTATATTATCTGCTTAAAATGAAAAGTAGTCTTCTACCCAAGACCCAACTATTTGTATGTTTTGTTCTCTTGAAATATTGTAAAATGTATGTTTGTACTTGAAATAGTGTAAATGTATATTTTCCATATTTGTAAACTATCTTTACTAGAAAAATAGTATGCCATGTTCATGTATGAACATCACTGTTTTTATGTAATGGAAAATGAAGATTTACAGTAGTATTGTTTAAAATAACACCACTAAAGAAATATTTGCCTTGTAACCAAGTTGGTTAGTTACTGTTTTAATGTGATTGGAGTTATAACCATACTTGATTGACTAGCATAAAACACAACGTTCTTCAGGCGTCGAAAAAGAAATGACATTTGTCACCCATAGACCTGCCGGTCCCAACTATAGCTAACAGCAAAGGTTTGGGATTGTCAGTCTGTAGAATCAAAGAATCAAGTATTGAATGAATTAGAGAATGAATTCAAAGTATGAGTGCAAGATTTGAACACAGAATGTAAATATAATCTGTTTGGCTCGTATTACGCTTTTGCAAAGTTTACAGAGTACAATGAATATTCTGTAAAAACTTCGTTACTAAGACACTAGTAACCACTCCTATTTACAGGAGAGGAAAGCGTACAAAAAATATACTAAGGACTAAAAAAATTATGCTTCGAATATTATGCCCTAGTAAAATACATTAGAAAAACGTTCGAAGACTTCAAATACAAACTTCGACTATTACAACAATTCGACCCCAACAATCTCCCCCTTTGTAATCAAAGTCGAAGTCTTCAGTTGTAAGCAGAGCTATGGAGTACAGTAAAACTCTTCGAACTTCAGTGTACCATGAAATTATTTTCTTCAATTCCTTCTTGTCTCCTTCATTGTTCTTTTTGCAGTGGTTCATACGAACAATCAAGTTCGTATACTGAGATGTAGAATATCTCTCCACTTCAAAAGCTTGAAACAAAAACCTCTTCGCTTTACTAGCCTTATCTTTTCCAGCAAAAACTATACCAAATGGCTTTAAACATATTTCCCCATCAACATACTTCTTTAACTCAGTCTGAGTCAACGAAACAGCCATTGGAACTTTAACTTCCATCCCCTTCGCAGTAGCCAGCTCCACATCAGTCAGTGCAAGGCACTCATAGTAATTCTCAATGAAAAATTTTATGTGAGCAACTCCAAGTTTGAATTCCTCTGGATCAGAGTTTTGCAGATAAGAAAAAGATTTGTCTTTTAGGAGCAATGCAACTTGTATAAGATCATACAAGTTCATCAGAGGAAAATCTGCAATGGTGAATTCGTGTGTTTTTCCATCCTCTCTGGCCATAATATATTTGATGTTTTGGATTTTGTTTTCAAAAATAACATCCTTTTTTATGCTTATAACCTTCTTAATCTTTATCAAGGACCAAACATCCTCAGGAGCTTTGCCAAGAACTGCATGAAATCGAATCTTCATATGGGTTCCTTCATCCTTTTCTTTAAAATTCCCTTCTACTTTAAATTGAGGCATGATAAACATCATCTCATTAATAGGGAAATCCAACTGGCACGCATCAGTGTTTGTAACCACATAACTCTGTTTTGACTTCTTTTCAAATGAGTACATGTGATTAAAGGCAACCGTGGCTTTGATTGTTTCATAGTTGTAGTGTTTTGCTGGATCACCTTTATCCGTGCCCTTCAGATCACTAGCTCTCTGAGTCATGATGCTTTGAATAAGCCTCATTTTCTCCATTTCAGCTTCAGCCTCAGTCTTCTCTTCTTCTTTAGATTTTTCCACAAGAATTGATTTGCCTTTGTCTTTCGAAGCAGATTTTTCAGTTACGTCTTTTGGCTTCGAACCACTCCCACCAGACTCCAAAGGTTTACCAATTACAATTCCTTTCGAAATTGTTCATATAATTGGCAATGAAGTTACGATTGTTGAAGTCACTGGTTGAGCAGACACAAACACTGGCTTTGTTGATGGGATGTTTGTTGGAAAAACCTTGCCTACAACTTTCGCATAATCTTCTGACTTCCTTTCTCCCCCTTGCACACCTGTGACAACAGGAGGGGAAGTTGTTGTGGGAAGAAGACTTGAAATGTGAATTAATAGAGCAAGCTGCTTGTTTAGAATAGCTTCAAACTGCACAAACTTCTATGACAAAAACTCTGGAGTGATCAACGGAGACGAAACAGGTGTTGTTGAAATCTCCTTCAACAACTTTATCACTCCTTCAAAAATTTTAGTTTCAGACTTGGAGATTTGAGTGATTTGTGGACTCAAACCTTCATCTAATTTGACAAATTTAGTAACAGCATCACATATGATATCGACCTTCTGATTTAAGGACGCATAATCATTTTGAACAGACAAAATTTCCTTTTTCATATCTTCTCTAAGCTCTTGAATTTTGAAATTCACATCCTCCCTCACTTTCTTAACCTCCTGAACAAAAAGAACATGTCATTCTTTTGTGACGTTTTGTAGATCTTTCACTTCTCCCAGAAAATTAGATCTTTGATTTTTAATTCTAAGTTCATTGGTCTGATCCGTGAAATCAATTTTCTCCATAAGTATTGTCTCAGAAGCTTTCAACATACCAGATACCTTGGTAATAATCCTTGACTCACACGGCTTCAACATTGAATCAATCTCCAAACTGGAAAGTGATGAACCCCCTCCAAGATCAGCTTGAGATTGAATGATGGAGTTCAACTTTTGATTCAGAATTTTGTATTGCTTCATGGTCATTAGCATGTGATCGGAAAAATCTTCTTCTTCATCATGAAACTCCAGATCTTCGAATGTTCCACCAAACCCTTCATGATCAGTTTCTGTTGGTGAAGAGGGTTTGGTTGTATCGGTGGATTGAGATGAAAACATAGAAGTAATTGGTTGATTGAGGATGTGTTCGAATGTTGGTGAGATAGTGGTTGATGGAATAGGAATGGTAGATGTTGGTGTAACAGATGCCAATGATTCGAAAAGAGTGGAGATGAATGGACCTTGATCTGCATCTTTCGAACCTCCTTCACCCATGTTAACATTTGCATCTGTATCAGAAACATGTGCAGTGATGTATGAAGTTCGCACCTCCTCAAGAATTGACATGGCAATCGAAACTTTGGGTGGTATGACAATTGTCTGCTCAGGAGTAGAACTAATGAGAGAAGTGAATTCTGGAGTTTCTGGTATCCTTTCATCCTCCTCTGTTGACTTAGTAGACAAAACAATCTTTCGAGTCTTCATCTTTTTCTTTCCTCGAGCCAGGTGTTTTGCCATATCTTCTGCTGCTCTTTTCTTCGAACTCGGAGAAACTGGAACAGGTACCTCGCGAATCAAGACTCCTTGGTGAGAAATCTGATGCTTTCGAATCAGCTTTTGTGCAGGTGACCTACGTTTGTGAGTTGATTTTATCTTGATTCTTCGAAACATCCCTGTTTTCGAAGGAATAACCACTTTCTCTTGAGTCTCTTCCACTATTGGCTCACTCACATGTGTTGGTTCAACTGTCACAACAACATTTTCTTCAACAACCTTCTTTGGAGATTTGGAGAATGTAGATCCCTTCGATTTCTTTCCTGGTGAGGTAGGATCAGCTTTCTTCGACTTCTTGGACTGTTTCGATTTTGTTTTCTCTCGTGGCAACAAAATTCCCGTTGGAATAGATGGATCGAACGTTTTCTGATAAGCAATCAAAACAGGATTCGTAGGATTCACCCTTTTGAGCATTGCGTCAGGAATCCGAGCAACATGTGGAAATTCATCAGCATCATCAAAAACTTCCTTCGGAAAGTGATATGATTGAAAAGTAGCTTTCTCTTCGTCATTTGGAACCAAATTACTTTCCTTGTTGTAAAAATGCTGTAGAATAAGGCTCCAGTACCTAGCACACGAAATGCCATTAACAGAATTCGTAAACTCTAATCCTTTTTGAAATTCCTTCCACAGCTGTGTAGAGTAGTCTGCTGGAAGATCATAGTATAAACCAGCCACCATAGCATAAACCTCCATCCTTCCCTTGTCTAACCTAATAGTTCTTCCGGTTGAACAACACAAAAAGATCCCAAACAAGAAATTCCAGACTTTTGGAAGGCCAGACTTCTTAAAGTCACTTATCTTTGTCAATGGGGGCTGATATCCCATTTCATTAAACATGTGGATAATTTGGGAAAATTGGAATTCAACAAAAGGAGGTGTATTTGGAATGTCAAGAATCTGGCAAAACAATCTCTGAGAAAGCCTAACCTTTTTGTCATTGATTAGGTGGAAAGTAATCGTATCAGAATCTTTGTTGTATGCGGCTGTAGATCCTGCTTGAGAAAGCCATGATACCGGAACAGAAAAGGAATTGAACATCGCTTTGGATAAAACAGAGTGTTTTAAAGCAACAATAAGCATCTTGAATTCCTTAGGACATTGAGAAATTGCACCTTCCACATAATAACTTGTAGATTGAATCTTCATAACTGGTGCAGAGGAAATGTCTTCAGTAGAAGGATCAACATGAGCAGCAGCAGCCATGATTAGGGTTTGAAGAAGATGAAGAACAGAGAATTTGGGAATTTTTGAGTTTGATCGCATAATCATATAAAACACTCTTGAACCCCCTTTTATAAGTAACCCTGATTGATTTGAATTTGAAGCGGGATGCATTTAATGAGATCCGACATGGCACCTTGAAAATCGGACCATTACTGCGAAAAGTTAGCCATGCGTCAAAAAGCAGCTGTCATGTCACCTAGAAAATCGGGCAGAATACCATACGTCACGGATACACAGCCTGTCAGGATCCCATTTATTGAATTGTAACCGTAGGACCCTTCGAATGGAGGCAAGGCTCTTTCACTTTTGGGATGAAAAACGAAGTCATATGCCAGATGTTTGAAATCATCAGCTTGAGTTGGTATTACTCAGAACCTCAAGGATTTCGTGAGTGCAGTGTTCCAAAGAAAGTTAGACAAGATACAATTCAAATTTTTTTTTGGAATGTGGTGATGTCAAAAATGCAATTTGACACAAAGGCAGTTAAACCCCGGGCAAAGGTTGCTTCATTAATCATCAAGAGAGATGATCAACAGTTTGTGTATGCTCCCGTGAATTACAATCGAATACTTTTTGATAAGTATCAAAGGGCTTCTTTTAAAAGTGATTCTTGGGTTGGTTTAAAATTTCATTACATGTCAACCTAAACATAAGGTGATAAATTGTAACAGAAATTACTTGTATGATCAGTGTAGTCAGTGACAAGTCAGCTTTCAAAATGTTTATCATGACCATGACATTCTAATGAAACTCACACGGAAGTCATATTCATGGAAAAAAATTGATGTACTGGATCTTTTTGGGTAACAAACATCGTGGGTTTCGAATGTTTGATCAAAACCACGCATGCGAATTGAATATGATTTGGAGTTTCGAACTTTGGTACTGAAACAAAAGTTTCGTCAATATCTGGAACATTGTTCCCCATCAATTCCTTAAGTTGGAAGATGTTTGGGTTTCACCTTCATCACGGACTCATGATGTCAGATCATTAACACAAAATTTTTGTATATCTAAGTCTCAATGGGTTTGATCAGAGACCTCTCGGACATACGTCTTTGTGTGTGATCGTGTAAGAATGTTTAGATGAAAAAGATTGGTATAAGACACGAAATGTACCTCTGTTATGATTTGGACCAAACAGTCAACTCTTTACTCATATGAGAAGAGTCAGGTAGCTCAAGAGACTAATGTGAATACAAGCCTGATTGGGAAGAAAGCTTTGTAGGAAGAGTTCATTAAGGTTTTCGTACACACACATTGAGTCATGGAGGCTTTGGTCGACATGCAACAGCATGCTTCTAGGGACATCCTAACTAGTTTGAATAATGTAAAACATATTGATTCATACGAAAAAAAATGTTTACCTGACCCTTATACTGCTTGCTTAGTCCTCTTTGAATCATCACCATAATCTGCAACAAAATTCTAAAAAAAATAAAAAAATATATATATATTTTTGTTGTTTTTGAATTTTTCGAAAATAAAGACATAACAAAATAAAATCTTTTTGGATTTTTGGATTTTCGAAAATAAAAACAAAACAAAAGAAAATATTTTTGGATTTTTTATTTTTGGAACAAAAAAATGAATTTGTTGCAAACAAACGAATAGTTGGCATTCCATGAAGAGTAACAAATGTACGAATTCGAAGCGTTGACTATGAACAGTAACCACTGACTCAACGCTGAAGATCAGTGACAAACATGTGAATTCGAAGCGGTCAAAGCGTTGACTATCAACAGTAACTGTTAAATGCTGAATGACTTTGTGTTATCGTTTATTCAGCGCCTCTGAATCATTCTTTTTCACCCATCATTCTGCTTTTTTGCATGGAACAGAAGTGTCATCGATCATTCCAAGGCCTTCGATTATTCGCATAAATGACTTTTCATCCAATACTTTTGTGAAAATATCAGCTAACTGATCAATTGTTTTCACGAAATGTACTTCAATGTTTCCATCCTCCACGTAATCTTTAATGAAATGATAACGAAGAGCTATGTGTTTAGTCTTCGAATGCTGCACAGGATTATGACAAATTCTTATTGCACTTTGAGAATCACAATATAATGGAATCTTTTTCATATTAATTGCATAATCACGCAATTGGCTTTGGATCCAAATTATTTGTGAAATGCAAGCAGTAGCAGCCACAAATTCTGCTTCAGCTATGGAAATGGACACACACGTTTGCTTCTTCGACTGCCAGCTGACTAATTTTCCATCAAGAAATTGACATCCACCACTTGTGTTTTTTCGATCAAGATTGCAACCACCCAAGTCTGCATCTGAGTATGCTTGAACAAAGAATCCAGTTTTCGAAGGATACCACAATCCTAAGGAAGTTGTTCCTTTAAGGTAACGAAAAATATTCTTTACAGCAGTGAAATGTGGTTTGCGTGGATTAGACTGATATCTAGCACAATTACACACAGAAAACATGATATCAAGTCTACTGGCTGTAAGATAAAGTAACGAACCAATCATGCTCCTATACAACGTTATATCAACAGCGAGTTTGTCTAACGATGGTGTTAACTTTATGCCAGTTGTCATTGGTACACGAAGCTTTGTGCTATTCGTTAATCCAAACTTTTCTAACATATTTTTCGTATATTTTTCCCGATTGATGAAAATCCCTTCTCTGTTTTGACGAATATTCAATCCAAGGAAATTATTGATTTTTCCCATCATGCTCATCTCAAACTTGCTTTTCATCAAATCTTCGAATTCTCTAGACAAAGCAGGGTCAGTCGAGCCAAAAATAATATCATCAACATAAATTTGAACAAGCATAAGATGATTCCCTACTTTCTTTCGAAATAATTTAGGATGAACAGATCCTTGTTTAAATTTAGATTGTTTCAAAAATGATGTTAGAGTTGCATACCATGCTCGTGGTGCTTGTTTCAGACCATAAACTGCCTTATCTAAAATATAAACATGATTAGGATATTCTTCGTTAATAAAACCTGGGGGTTGTTCGACATAAACTATTTCTTCAAGCTCTCCATTTAAAAATGCACACTTCACGTCCATTTGATAAACATCAAAGTCTTTGTGAGCTGCATAAGCCAGAAATATTTGAACCGCCTCGAGTCTTGCGACAGGGGCAAATGTTTCTTCTTAATCGATTCCCTCTTGTTGTGAATATCCTTTTACAACAAGCCTGACTTTATTTCGAACAATGTTTCCATCTTTGTCGGTTTTGTTTTTGAAAATCCATTTTAACCCGACAGTTGAAACATTTTCAGGTTTAGGAATTAATCTCCAAACCTTGTTTCGTTCGAATTCAGACAACTCTGATTGCATTGCAACAACCCAATCTGAGTGTTCCGTTGCATTCTTAATTGTTTTTGGTTCACTTTTAGAGATGAAAACATTAAACATGAAAAATTCTTGATGAGTATTCAATACCTCATTCTTTGCACGAATTTGAGCTCTTGTCATTACTCCCTCTTGTGGATTCCCAATCACTTGATCCTTCGGATGGTCTCTTGTCCATTTTTCCATGGGTGGATATGTTGGATCAAAGTCCAAATGTGCATCTTCGAATATTTCATCATATTCTGAGCCTACATTCGAACATGCATCATCAACATTATGCTCCCCCTTAACTACATGCTCCCCCTCCAGTGGACTATCTTGTATAGTTTCGACTGCTTGAGGAGTCGATGGAGAATCATCAGTAAGTTTCGAAAATTCTGGTATGTTATTATCAGGAGCATGAACTTCAGCATCAACTGCATGATCTGAAATTCAAAAAATCAAATCATAATCAGTATCATCCATTTGTATAGATTCAGTTTCATCGTGATTTTCTTGTAAAATTGGATTATTCCAAAATCTATGTTCATTTGATTTAACATAATAATCATCAAATGTGAGATTAAACGTTTCTTCCACTTTTCGTTTTCGTTTATTTAGAACTCGATATGCCACTGAATTGTGCGAATATCCAAGAAAAATCCCTTCATCAGCTTTTGCTTGAAATTTCGAAAGATGATCCTTGAGATTCATAATAAAGCACCTACATCCGAAAACATGAAAGAACTTCACATTAGGTTTTCGATTATTCAAAATTTCGTATGGTGCAATATTAAATCTCCAATGAATGAATGATCTGTTTTGAGTAAAACATGCAGTTGAAACAGCTTCAGCCCACAGATATTGAGGTAAATTCGCATATGCCAACATGGTTCTTGCCGCTTCGCATAATGATCGATTTCTTCGTTCTACAACACCATTTTGTTGTGGTGTGTATGGAGATGAAAAATTATGCGAAATTCCTTTGTCCACCAAAAAGGAATCAAGAATTTTGTTTTTGAATTTAGTTCCATGATCACTCTTGATTTTTCGAACAGGCTTTTTCAACGTGGTTTCCATCTTTTTGATAAAATCAATCATAATTTGTGAAACTTCGGATTTGAGCCTGAGAAAATAAACCCACGTGAATCTCGAAAAATCATCAACAATAACTAAAATGTACCGTTTATTGTTAAGAGTTGAAACAGTCGAAGGACCACACAAATCGATATGTAATAACTCCAGACGTGGTACAATCTTCGAATCAATTGTGATTGGATGACCTTGTTTATGTTTCTTGCCAACTTCACAAGTTGTACATAAAGAATCATTATCAAATTTAAGTACAGGTAAACCTCTTACCAGATCTTGTACCACAAGATTGTTTATGTTTTGAAAGTTGAGATGTGAAAGTCTTCGATGCCATAACCAGCTCAAATCAGATGTAGCTTTCGAAAGAAGACAGACAGCTGGTTTGCCTACAATTGGATTGATGTCCAAAGTGAACATGTCACCTTTCCTTTTAGATTTCAGTAATATTTCGTTTTTGTTAACATTCGAAATAATACTTCCTTCTTCGTTGAAAAGAACTTGATTGCCAGTGCCCACAACAAGTTGAGAAACACTTATCAAGTTATGTTGAAGACCTTCAACATATGAAACACGATTCACTGTGAATTGTCCATTTGTGATTTTTCCATATCCCTTGACTTGACACTTTTGATTGTTCCCAAACTTCACTACTCCTGCATTTTTTAGACTTCGAAAATCTCTTAAATTCTCCTTCTTCCCAGTCATGTGACGAGAGCAACCACTATCGATGTACCACTTGTTATCATATTGCTCGTCACATAATACCTGCAATTAATGGAAAAATTTAGGTACCCAAGGCTTTTTGGGTCGTTGGAAATTAGATTTCAACTTCGAATGTAATGAGGAACTTTTAACCCAATCACAAACTTTAGTTTTGAGACTATCAATTAAGTTGATTTCATCATCTAAAGAAACTGAAACATAAGTGTATGATAGTTTCGAATGTTCACTGACATTACCCTTCGCCTATTGAGTTAGTGATTGAACTGCCTTTGCTTTTGTGACAGGTCTCCATACTTTGACTGAGATATTCGAATCCTTAGATGATGAGCTACTATTCGAAGAAGTATTGACATACTTTTCGTATGCTTCATGAATTTGTTCTTTTGAATATTTATTCGACTAATATATTTTTCCTTTTCCTTCAAGCCAATGATCAACGTTCTTTCTTGAAGTCATTCCTTTTTCCCGAGACGTCCTCATTGTTTCTTTCTTTATGTAATTAGGAAAATTTGGTTTTTGAGGAACAAAATCAACTTTGGGTTTTGTGACATAAGAGTAAGCATAGGATGTATCAACTTTTGATTTAAAACTTTGACGTTGAATAACTTTTTGATTTGAGTTAGATCTTTTTGAAAAATCTCTTGTTTTGTTGGTTTCAGAAACTTTCGAAAACTTTGTTTGCTTATTTACTTCAGACCTTGTTTGGTTTGATTGAGATGATTGTTGAGTTTTTGAAAAGGAAGCATTATCAGCTTTGAAAACATTTTTAGTGGATTCTGATTCAGACATCTTTTGAGACTCAATACTTTGCCAAAATATTTTCTTTCTTGCTTGTCTCTTTGAAATGTTGTTTTCCTTTGAAAATTTGTTAATTTGATCTTTAAATTACTTAGAGTTTAATTTGACAACTTTTTCTTTTTCTTTTTCAACATTTTTCATTTTATCTTTTTCAACTTTTGATTTTTCAATCCATTGTTTTTGTGGTTTTTGTCGTTGAAAAATATATGAATTCTTTGTTAAGGTGTTTTCAGCTGTGTTTTGATTTGCGAAAAAACCTTCCTCAGTTGTTTTTGAATTGTCTTACTCAACCATCTTCTTTAACTCTGGTTTGATATTTTCAATATTTCCTTTAGTTACAAAAACTTGATTTGGAAAAATGACATCATCTGTGCATTTGAAATTTGGAAAAACCACCGTGTTTGTTTCAAGATAATGTTGACCTTTTTCATTCATCACTTCTTCAAATTTTTGAGTATCACCATACACTTGGTCAACAATTATTCGTGGAATTTCTTCTTTCTTTGAGGATGCCTTTTCTTTCGAAACTTTCTTAACCTTCTTCATCATCACTATCATCAGTTTGGTAATCTTTAGAATTCGAAGCAACATTAACAATAGTCAACTGAGAGCAATCAACATCTTCAAGCTCACTAATTTCACTAATATTATTAGAGTTATCTTCAATATCAGCAAAATTGGATTGAGAATCAGATGTTGAATTCTCAGTCTTTTTCAAAATGTGAATTTGTTCAGATTTAGTTAAAGTATCATTTACAATGTTAACTAAATCATTCAAATCAAGACATTCATCAACTTTGACAATTCCATATCTATACTTATCATTCGGAACTTTGTCAAAATCAACTATCTCTTTTTCACAATCATACGAAATATTATCTACCTTAGCTCTTTCATAAGCTAAAAATGGCAGCAATTTCCTATGTTGTTCTTTCATATAATCTCTTAGCAGCATTACAGTAGATGTTTCTTTGTGCTAATAACAGTTTATTATCACTAGATAAATTGTCCCTATCTACCATGATATTCGTTATTTGGAGTTCTAGACAATCTATCCTAGTGATTTTCGAGTCTAACTTCTTCTGAGTCTCAAGCAATTGCATTGACAGCTTCTTAGCCTCATTGCTAGCAGATACCACAATCGAATCAAAATAAGTAATAGTTTCATCAAAAGATACTAATTCAGAATTATAAGCATGTACTGGAATATTAAAAGATTCAAGAATGTTTCGTACCTTTGTTGTCATTGGTGATTTGTCAGTAGCCTTTGATACGAAGCATATTCCACGCACTTCGTATGAATCCTCCTCTGATTCCTCCTCCATCTTTGCAAACATGGCTCCATGGGTTGGATTGCGCATCTCCTCATCATCTGATCCAAATGACCAGATTTGATAAGTACCATCTTCCTCCTCATCAGTGCTCTTTGCAACCAGGGACAAATTCTTGGCTTTCGTACGAACCTCCTCCAACTTTTCAATGTAGTATGCTTCATCCTTCACCTTCATCTTCCTCTCATCTTTCTTCCGAAGCATACAGTCATTTGCAAGGTGATTCGCACCATTGCAATAATGACAATCAATTCCAGCATCTCCCTTCAGCTTCTTTTCACTCTTTTCCTCAACAGGCTTCGAATCTATCTTCTCTTCCTTCTTCTCTTCCCTCTTTTTCTCTTTCCCAACATTTTTACTCAGAAAGTTCCCTTTTATCTTGGACGATTTTGCCTTTGGATTGAAAGGTTTTTTAAATAAATTTTTCACCCGATTGTTTGAGTAAAAGGCAATTGCTTCATCATCAGAGTTCATGATGAACCCTTCATCTTCATCCGAAGCATCCTTCTCAGCATCTTTCTCAGAAATCTTTGACATCAAAGCTAGTGGACCTCCCAACATAGCCTTCGATTCTTCAGCTATTTCATTCACTTCGCCTTCATGAGTTTTAAGTTGGTTATACAAGTCATTCAATGTAGAAGTGTCAAAGCTCTGTTGGTTCTTCACCATCATACTTACACTCCTCCATTCCTTTCGAAGTCCCATGATAAATATCAGATTGAATTCCATTGCTGATCTAGTGATCCCATATCGATTACATCGATATATCAACTCATTCAGACGATCATAATAGACTTCAATTGATTCCCCATCTTTCTGTATGAAGTCTTTCAGCTCCACTAAACACTGCTTGACAGAATTAACCCTCGTCTTCTCGCTTCCCTGAAATTTTTCCTTAAGATTGTTCCATATATCTTTTGCCATTGTACAACTTCTCACATAGTTGTACACAACAGGAGGCAAAGCTCCTCTCAGCTCCCTTACACACCTTTTCTCCAGCTTTTTCAGTCGACCAGATTGATTTTCAACCTCATAATTACCAGAGGAAGAACTAATTGGTTGAACATTTGATGGTGGATTCAGTTTGCCAGTGATGCAGTTCCAGAGTTCTTCATCCAAACCGTTGAGATAATCCTGCATACGATCAGCCCACTGATCGTAATACTCAGGAATGAGCATAGAAATTTTGGTGGATGATCCTAGAAGATAAGAAAATGAAGTCATGGAATTCAGATTGAATGACGTCATTGTTGTACGGAACAAAACCTTGAGAATTTTTGAAGAAACATTGAAAATTTGACAACAAACTGTATGATTCAAATCACAATCACTCTAAGAACACTCGATTCAATGAATTAAGTGCAGAATCGAATCACAAACTTAGATCTAAGAAATTTTTCACTATTAAAAAGTGAGGAAACTTTTGAATCAAAAAGTTGATTCAAAAACCTTTTGAATACAGTGAAAATCAGATCAAAGATATGATTCCTGCTCTGATACCAATTGTAGAATCAAAGAATCAAGTATTGAATGAATTAGAGAATGAATTCAAAGTATGAGTGTGAGATTTGAACACAGAATGTAAATATAATATGTTTGGCTCGTATTACGCTTTTGCAAAGTTTACAAAGTACAATGAATATTCTGTAAAAACTTTGTTACTAAGACACTGGTAACCACTCCTATTTATAGGAGAGGAAAGCGTACAAAAAATATACTAAGGACTAAAAACATTATGCTTCGAATATTATGCCCTAGTAAAATACATTACAAAAACGTTCGAAGACTCCAAATACAAACTTCGACTATTACAACAATTCGACCCTAACACAGTCCCGTATAGATCTATACACAAACTCATGCTCTCCCTCCAGGAGACTCTGGTTATAAAACACGACTTAGCAAGGATATTGCTAAGTACCATGAAGTAGTATTTCACATGCTAGTTAACTTGTTTACGTATAGTATGTATGTGCCTTCTTGTTCTTGTAAATGAATAGTGTATTTTGTAATGAAAAGTAATAGTACGTATGTATTGATTCATGTAATGTTTCTCTGGTCTAGAAAATACTATAAATTGATTCTCTAAACTATACCTATTATAGTTTACTAGTATGTTTGTCTGAACTATAAATGATTTGGAGAAAAGACCCAATTACCTAACATGCACCAATGAGTTTAAGTATATCTTTGAAATGAGTTTTAATACTCATGTATATATTTAGCATGTATAATTATGATTTAGCCGACAGTCGGACTAGTGATCCTACCCTAAGCCCACAACCAAACAAAGAACAGGAGATACGGTATTAGCAATAGTCCTAAATCCATTAAAGCATACTTATATATAAACATATAAATGAATATGATTTTGATAAAAACAGAAATCTAAAAGAGTTTAAAAAGAGTTTGAAAATGGTTTTACAATATTTATAAGCATAAGAATTCCTTTGTTTGTTTGCTTTCACATGTAAATGTTAACACAATTATATTGTTTTTACTTGTATCCCCCCCCCCCCAAAAAAAAACATTGAAAAAGGTAAATTGTAGGGGTATGAACTCACCTTATGTGAGTGATTCGATTGAGGTTTCGATATAGGATGAGCTTCCACAAGTTAGATCCCGTGACAAAAACGAGTCCTAAAAGCATTTCACGTAATATATATGTATACAGTTAGTGAATATGTAGCAAGTATGTTAAGGAAATAGCCTAATTTGTAAGTTTCACTTACATAAGAGTGTTAGAAGTGATTCCGTGAGGCTGCAAGGTGTTTTTGGTCAACCTTGGGTTTTCGGCCATATGAAGATTCAAGTGATGTTCTTCGTGTTCTTGGTGAGACTAAGAAGATTCAAGTGTTTTCGGCCCAAAGATCACCAAAAAGGAAGCTAATAGATTGATGAAATGAAGAAAACTTGGTGTTCTTAGAAAGATACCAAGGAGATTCAAAGGATTTTGGATTATACTTGAGAGAGAAAAAGGTGTTTTCAGTTGATGATGTTGAGAGAAAAGCTTGAGTTTTCGGTTAGAAGGTGTAGAAGTGAGGTGATGATTTCGGTCCCCCCATATGTATAAGGCTGAAATCGTGATAGGACACATGCATGGGTTTGCGAACCGAGAGGATAAGACTGAGGGTTTGCAGTCAAAAGTGGGTTAACGGTCCAAAGGGAGTTTGCGGTCCGTGGTTTGTTTGCGGATTGTGCGAAAATTCTCGGATTCTAGTGTTTTCACTTTTTAATCACACCACACCTTTAATACAAGGTTTATACCTATATAGTTTATTAATCTAAACTTAATAACTTAATCAAAACAACAATTTAACTTTTATTTGATATGTTTGACTTTGGTTGACTTTTACAATATCGAAAATAACGGTTTGTCACATCATCCCCCCTTTACAGGGAATTTCGTCCCGAAATTAAGTCTATAGAGATTCACCCGGACTATGGAAAGAGATGCAGATACTTATGTTTTAATTTGATCCTCTCACTCCCAAGTGAATTCAGGTTCCCGTTTTGCATTCCAGAGAACCTTCACTATGGGTGTACGGCTTTTTTTAGTTTGTTTGACTTCCCTATCCATGATTTCTACTAGTTCCTCCACAAAGTTGAGGCTCTCATTTATCTTGATTTCATCGACTGGGATAACAAGAGTCTCATCTAACACAAACTTCTTTAGGTTGGATACGTGGAAGGTAGGGTGTACATTGTTAAGTTCTTGAGGTAGTCAGAGTTTGTAAGCTTCTGGGTCGATTCTAGCGAGAATCTTGGAAGGCCCAATGTACGTTGGATTTAGTTTTCCAGTCTTCCAAAGCGTATCATGCGCTTTCAGGGTGAGACCTTCAATAGCACAAGGTCACCAACCTGAAATTCCAAGGGTTTCCGTCTTTCGTCAGCGTAGCTTTTATGTCGATCTCTAGAGGATTTTAATCGCTCACGGATTTGTACAATCTTTTCTGTCATTTCCCGGATGATCTCCGGACCAGTGAGAGTGTTTTCAGGAACTTGTCCTTTATCTAGTTGTGTGTCACCCACTTCATCCCAGCACAAAGGGGATCTGCACTTCCGGCCATAGAGGGCATCGAATGGAGCAACTTTGATACTGGTATGGTAGTTGTTGTTGTATGAAAACTCGACCAATTGCAAATGGATATCCCACGCTTTAACAGAGTCGATCACACAAGCTCTCAGCATATCTTCCAATGTTTGTATAGTTCTCTCACTCTATCCATCAGTTTGTGGGTGGTAGGTTGTACTCATATCAACCCTAGTCCCTAAGGATTTTTATAGCGACTGTCAGAATCTTGAGGTGAATCTATTATCTCTATCAGAGATAATCGATATGGGCACACCATGCAGTTGTATAATCTCTCTAATGTATGTTCTGGTCAGTTTCTCCATCTTGTCAGTTTCGTTGATTGGTAGGAAGTGCACAGAATTGGTTAACCTGTCAACGATCACCCAATTGGTACCGAGACCACCCGTTGTCTTGGGAAACTTGGTTATGAAGTCCATTGTAATTTGCTCCCACTTCCACTCAGGTATCTCTGGTTGTTGTAGTAAACCTGAGGGCTTTTGGTATTCTATCTTAACCTTGGCACAAGTAAGAAACTTCTCCACAAAGGTAGCAATCTTTGCTTTCATGTTAGGCCACCAATATAACTTTTTGAGATCCAGATACATCTTGTCTGAACCTGGATGAATGGAGTATCGAGTATTGTGAGCTTCATTCATGACAACGTCTCTGAAACAACAGAGCTTCGGTGTCCAGATCCGATCCATGAGGTATAAAACTCTGTCACCCTTGACTTCTAAGTTCTTATCCATTCCTCTTAGGGTTTCACCTGCCACATTATCAGGTTTCAAGGCTTCCTGTTGAGCCTCCTTAATTTGTGTGGATAGATGTGAATGGATGGTCATAGTCAATGCTTTGACTCTACAACCTGAGTACTCCTTCTGACTTTGGGCGTCAACTACTACATTGGCTTTACCGGCATAATAACGAATTTCTCATTCGTAGTCATTTAGTAGCTCGGCCCACCGTCGTTGTCTCATGCTGAGCTCCTTCTGGTCGAATATATGTTGAAGACTTTTGTGATCTGTAAAGATAGTGCTTTTTTTACCATACAGGTAGTGTCTCCAGATCTTTAGAGAAAATACCATTGCTCCTAACTCAAGATCATGAGTAGTGTAGTTGACTTCGTGTGTCTTAAGCTGTCTTGAAGCATATGCGATGACCTTTCCCCATTGCATAAGAACACATCCAATCCCTTGGTTAGATACATCGTAGTATACTATAAAATCTTCTATCCCTTCTGGGAGCAATACCGATGAGTTGCATAAGGCTTGCTTAAGCGTTTGGAACGCCTTTTTCTTGTTTCTCTTCCCAGTCAAAGGTCACACCCTCCTGGGTCAAGGTAGTAAGTGGTTTCGCGATCTTTGAGAAGTTCTGAATGAATCTGCGATAGTAGCCAGCTAGGTCTAAGAATTGATGGATTTCCGTAGGCGTCCTTGGTGCTGATCAGTTCTCGATGGCCTTGATTTTGGAAGAGTACACGTGAATTCTCTCTTCACTGACCACCTGACCTAGGAATTCGACTCTCTGAATCCAAAATTCACATTTCGAGAACTTCGCATAAAGTTTTTCTGCTCGTAGAGTTTCCAAGATTTGTCGTAAGTGCTAACTATGTTCCTCCGTACTGCGTGAGTAGATAAGTATGTCATCAATGAATACTATCACGAACTTATCTAACTAAGGACGACACACCCGAGTCATTAAGTTTATGAATACTATGGGCACATTGTTTAATCCAAAAGGCATCACTACAAACTCGTTGTGACCGTAACGAGTTTGGAAGGCTGTTTTGGGAACATCTTCCTCTAAAACTCGTAACTAGTGAAACCCGGATCTTAAGTCAATCTTTGAAAAGTAGATTGCTCCTTGAATTTGGTCGAACAAGTCGTCTATCCGCGGTAGAGAGTATCGGTTCTTAATGGTCAGTTTGTTTAGCTCGCGATAGTCAATGCATATACAGAACGATCCATCCTTCTTCTTCACGAACAAGACCGGTGCTCCCTAGGGTGAGAAGCTTGGTCTAATGAATCCTTTGTTGAGTAGTTTGTTCAGTTGACTGGATAGTTCCTGTATCTCAGCTAGTGCTAGACGATAAGGCGATTTGGCTACAAGGGTAGCTCCAGGAATTAAGTTGATTCTGAACTCGACTTTGCATTTTGGTGGCACTCCAGGAAGATCTTCGGGAAAGATGTCGGGAAAATCATGGACTTCTGGGATGCTCTTTATGTCTTTCACCTTTTGGCTTACATCAACCACGTGAGCAAGGAATGCATGATATTCCTTTCGTAAGTACTTCTGGGCTTGAATACTCGAGATGATTCGAAGGTTCGTGCCTGGTTTGTCGCCATAGATAACTACGGTTTGACTATTCGGTAGATTAAGACGAACGACTTTATCAAAACACAGGATGTCAGCACGATGGAGACTCAACCAATCCATGCCGACGATGATGTCGAAATTTTTAATTAAGACAGGCATGAGGTCGATTTGAAATGAATAGTTATCTAGAGTGAGGGTGCATCCTATGTATATATCGCTAGTTCTCTCAGTCTTCCCGTTAGCCATTTCTATGATGAACGTTTCTTTTAGTGCTTGTGGTTGTTGTTTAAGTGTTTAAATTTTTGATTCACGAAACTACTCTCCGCTCCACTATCAAATAGTATGCATGCATAAGAGTTACTGAGGAGAAACGTACCCGTGACCACCGTGGGATCTGCCACAACTTCTTCATGGCCTATCGCCAAAACTCTCCCTATTCCGCCAGTATTCCCTACTTTCAGACAGTTCCTTTTGTAGTGTCCAACTTCACCGCACCCGTAGCAGGCCTGGCCTACTCCAACACTAGGTACGTGGGTGATTGGTCTAGCCGGTTCTTTACAAAAATGGGCAGTCTGCCCCTTCCTATTGTAGTTAGCACATTGCATCTCCCGGCATGGTCCGTTGTGATGGAATTTGCACTTGCTGCATTTCGGCAGACTTCCAACATATTGCTTCGCTGGTGCAGGCACAATAGGGGTTGTTACGGCATAAACAACCACAATCTGATGTTTCTAGGCGAAGTTCTGTGTTGATTGATTCTTCTTTCTGTCCCAAAATTTTCTCTTATTGGCATTCGCTTTGGCTGGTTCTGGGACAGGGGTTGTTACTTGTGAACGGACTCCTTAGTCAATGAGTCTCTATGCCAAGTGTTTGGCATAATAGAATGTTAAGGGGTTTGAAGACAATACGTTCCCCTGAAATGGAGGTAGTAGTCCCCATATGTACCTCTCAATCTTCTTGCTCTCTGTGGGGACCGTCCCTGGACATAGAGCCACTAGGTCACTAAACCTAGTAGTGTAAGCTACTATGTCAGAGCCTTTCATAGTAAGGCCCCAAAGTTCCTGTTCTAATTTATGTACTTCACCCCTCGGGTAATATTCCCCATCATTAGATCTTTCAGTCTCTCCCAGCCCATCGAGTTAGCCACTGTGAGTGTAAGTGACTTGACATGACCATTCCATCATGTGAGGGCCCTGGCGGAGAAGGTGCAGGCAGCAGATTTCACTTTGCTACCTTCAAGGCAGGAGCAGATCTTGAAGATAGACTCCATTTTCTCAAACCATTGCGATAAAGAAATGATTCCACCACTACCGTTAAAGGTTTTGGGTTTGCAATTGGAGAAGTCCTTGTATGAACACTCCCTAGGGTATCCATGACTATCTCCTTAGGTAGAGTTAATACCTGTTCCACCCCCACTAGTACTGCTAGTGTTGATCTGAGTTAAGGTTGTCGTCACAATCGTGGTCACTGCAGCTTGAAAAACTACAGCATCAAATTGTGGTGGAGGTGGTAGTGGTTGTGTTGAAGTTATTGCTGGATTGCGTCTATTTGATTTACGAGGAGGCATCTTTTAACTATAAGTTTATAAAAATGGAGCTAATGGTAAGATGCCAATAGTGAGTATAATGTGAGTGTTCCTTGAACTAATTCACCCTAGTTCAACATGTATTAGTTTAAGTGTTTGCAATAGAGGTCTATCATTAGAAAATGAAAGAATTTGGATAGAAACCTTTCAAGAGAATTAGATGTCTGTCAATTCCATTGGTATTATAGATGTATAGAGTTCGGAAAAATTTGACCTTGAAGTAGGTCTACAACAAACCAACATAGAGAAAACTTTGATAGCATAAAGACCTAGCGAAACTGAAATTTCGAGGTCTAATCTTAAACAGGAAAATAACACTAGAGTCTAAAAGTAGACTTAATCTATATCCAAAAGAGTGAGTAGAGTATGCCCTACTCGCAAGGAGTGTTGTTATGATTAGTACTAGATTATGATATGGATTCAGCTAACTGGTGTTCTGTTTCCCACACATGCCTTTCCAATGCCACTTGGCTCTGCCGAATTTCTCTAACTTCGGATCGGCTGGCATCCAGTTCCCTGTGTAGTGCATCAATGTGAGTCCTTGTTAACTCCTGGTCTTCGTTTAGATGGCAGAGGCAGACTGTATTGACTCCTGAGTTAGCTCTAACCTCCATGACTTGGTCGATGGCTGCTCTTCCTTGTTCGACATTGTGAGAAGCACGACGAACCAAGATAGGGAGGATCCGGTCAGCCGAGCCTCCTTCGCACAAGTTGTAGAAGCTTCGGTCTCCATTATAAGGAGAGGGTTGTCCCTGTTCGTGACTCCACCTTCCTAAGTTTACTGCCCACAGAGGCGTTAGACCTTGAAATTCCTATCGAGGGTTAGGATTTTGGGCAACTTGAGGTGGATTATAGACCTCTGGTTTTGATTCGGAGTCTTCTGGAACTTCCTCTTCGTTCTCTTCCTCAGAACTCTCCTCGGGGTATTCTTCTACTGGGACCACAGGGTTATCTTCTTCTAGTTCAGCTTCGATCCATCCACCATTCCCTTGATTGGGAAAGTACGAGTCTCCCGGTAGATGAAATACAGCGATATTATCTAAGCGAGAATAGAGGTGTAAGAGACATATAACTGATGTATTTCTAAAGAGATTTATATGGTGATCCTTAGCAGTTACTTCCATACTTATGTAGTGCATACCAGTCATATATAACCAAGATAGAATAGACCTTCGAATAAGTGATCCAAATCTAAGACCACAACCAAACAAGGAACAGGAAGTAAAACGAAGATCATAGATTCTAATTCTATAGCATCTTAGTCACATATAACCTTAGTGTATCCACTAAACAACCATATACCTACTAGTAAGGGTCTTTTTAGTTTTCACATAAGTAAATTAAACCACCACAAAATACTCCTATAGTATTTTAAGTTTATGTTTAGATCTAGTGTTTCTTTGTAGTAAGAGTTGGTAAGTTATTAGACTTGTTGCAACACCACAACCATTCCTACGCATATGCTAATCACTTCTCGGATAGATATAGTTGATCAGGCTATATCAATCCCATACTAGATTATATATCCCCAAGCCTACTTGTGTTGTTCAACAATCGCAATACTTTTATTTTGTTATAGTATGATACTGTTCTGGTATGTATGCATGTATGTATACTTTAGTAAAATATTTGATATATTTAAAAAGTATAACTCTTGTTCAGAGTGTTTTAATCCCATTGTATTTATAGTTATATATCTTTTATGGTTTGATATACGTAGTTCGCAATAAACAATGCTCTGATACCAATCTGTCACACCCACAAACAGAGATGGCAGAAACATTCGGGGGTGGAGGACGTCATGTATAGTATCATAACAATGCACAATAGTAAAACAAGCAACAACATCCATTGCATTAATAATATATTTAATACATGTGTGTTCTTCGTATAGTTGTATGACACCAAAATGTATAACAAAAATAAAAAGATGAGTCTTGAACATGCTCCGTCTTCTCAAAACTTGTGCTAGTGTACCTGTCTACTGGTTTTCTGAGAATACAAGTTATTTTGAAAGTTAGTATCAACATTGAAGTTGGTGATTTCATAAGTATTTAGGGTCAAATGTTTGTATTTGTTTCTTGAAAATGCTAGTATACTTCCTAGAAAATCCTATATTATTTGCTTAAAATGAAAAGTAGTCTTCTACCCAAGACCCAACTATTTGTATGTTTTGTTCTCTTGAAATAGTGTAAAATGTATGTTTGTACTTGAAATAGTGTAAATGTATGTTTTCCATATTTGTAAACTATCTTTACTAGAAAAATAGTATGTCGCGTTCATGTATAAACATCACTGTTTGTATGTAATGGAAAATGAAGATTAACAGTAGTATTGTTTAAAATAACACCACTGAAGAAATATTTGCCTTGTAACCGAATTGGTTAGTTATTGTTTTAATGTGATTGGGTTTATAACCATACTTGATTGACTAGCATAAAACACGACGTTCTTCAGGTGTCGAAAAAGAAATGACATTTGTCACCCATAGACCTGCTAGTCCCAACTATAGCAAACAGCCAAGGTTCGGGATTGTCAGCCCCGTATAGATCTATACACAAACTCATGCTCTCCCTCCAGAAGACTCTGGCTATAAAACACGACTTAGCAAGGATATTGCTAAGTACCATGAAGTAGTATTTCACATTCTAGTTAACTTGTTTACGTATAGTATGTATGTGCCTTCTTGTTCGTGTAAATGAATAGTGTACTTTGTAATGAAAAGTAATAGTACGTATGTATTGATTCATTTAATGTTTCTCTGATCTAGAAAATAGTATGAACTGATTCTCTAAACTATACCTATTATAGTTTACTGGTATGTTTGTCTGAACTGTAAATGATTTAGAGAAAATAACCATTTACCTAGCATGCACCAATGAGTTTAAGTATGTCTTTGAAATGAGTTTTAATACTCATGTATATATTTAGAATGTATAATTATGATTTAGCCGACAGTCGGAGTAGTGATCCTACCCTAAGCCCACAACCAAACAAGGAACAAGAGTTACGGTATTAGCAACAGTCCTAAGTCCATTAAAGCATACTTATACATAAACATATAAATAAATTTGATTTTGATATAAACAAAAATCAAAAATAGTTTAAAAAGAGTTTGAAAATGGTTTTAACAATATTTATAAGCATTAGAATTCTTTTGCTTGTTTGCTTTCACATGTAAATGTTAACACAATTATATTGTGTTTTACTTGTATTCCCCCCCCTAAAAACATTGAAAAAGGTAAATTGTAGGGGTATGAACTCACCTTACATGAGTGATTCGATTGAGGGTTCGATATAGGATGAGCTTCCACAAGTTAGATCATGTGAAAAAAAACGAGTCCTAAAAGCATTTCACGTAATATATATGTATACAATTAGTGAATATAGCAAGTATGTTAAGGAAATAGCCTAATTTGTAAGTTTCACGTACAAATAAGAGTGTTAGAAGTGATTTCGTGAGGTTGCAAGGTGTTTTCGGTCAGCCTTGGGTTTTTGGCCACATTAAGATTCAAGTGGTGTTCTTCGTGTTCTTGGTGAGACCAAGAAGATTAAGCATTTTCGGACCACAAATCACCAAAAAGGAAGGTGATAGCTTGATGAAATGAAGAACACTTGGTGTTCTTAGCAAGATCCAAAGGAGATTCAAAGGATTTTGGATGATACTTGAGAGAGAAAAAGGAGTTTTCGGTTGATGATGTTGAGAGAAAAGCTTGAGTTTTCGGTTAGAAGGTGTAGAAGTGAGGTGAGGATTTCGGTCCCCCCATATGTATAGGGTCGAAATCGTGATGGGACACATGCATGGGTTTGCGAACCAATAGGATAAGATCGAGGGTTCTCGACAGGAAACCGAGGGTTTGCGGCTGCGAACCGAGGGTTAGCGGTCAGAAGTGGGTTAACGGTCCGAAGGGAGTTTGCGGTCCGAGGTTCGTTTGCAGCCTGGGCGAAAATTCTCGGATTCTAGTGTTTTCACTTTTGAATCACACCACACCTTTAATACAAGGTTTATACCTATATAGGTTATTAATCTAAACTAAATAAGTTAATCAAAACAACAATTTGACTTTTATTTGATATGTTTGACTTTGGTTGACTTTTACAATATAAAAAATAGCGGGTTGTCACAAGTATGCTGGTCGTACATGGCAGTGAGTAAACCCTAATTTTTAGGGTTTGAGCACTATTTAAACATCCTTTTCCCTCAAAACTATTTCCTTCATCAGCCTTCATCTCCTAAAAACATCCCTTGCAAACCCTAGTTATTTGGTGTGTGATTTTGAGCTTAAAAAGGGTGTGTTCTTGTGCTTGTGAAAAAGGAAGATGGTGGTAGATCATCTTGGATGCTCAAGAAAACTTAGATCTAGAAGTATCTCACCCTCAAGCATCCCTTGAAGGTATAAAGCTTGGAACTTGATGAATGTTTTCCTTGGATCCTTCTAGTTCTTTAGTTTTTATGCATTTTGGACCCATAATCTTTGTATTCGTGAGTATGGATTACTCGAAACCATAAGAGCTGTCCTTTCAGACATTTTTGAGTTCTATGAACCATAAAAATGTGATCTTGGTCCCTTTCTTCCCTCCATGCAAGAGTTATGATGCATTGGTTAGTGTATTAAGTTAGGTTTTTGGTTTTAGACTCCTCCTATCCATGGAAAATCATAAAGTTCGAGATTTTATTAGTTAGAATGATATTTTGGAACTAGATCTGAGCTTTGGATGTGAGATCTTAATAAAATAAGCACTTAATAGATAAAAATAGACTGAGTTGCAAATGTTGGGCATACCTGGTGGTACGCTACGTGTACCTGGTTGAAGCCCCATGATTTTGGCCATGGATCTACTATGTTGGGCATAGTGACTGAGTAGGAAGGGTGTACTCAATTTGTGTTTACCTTCTTTGACTTTTTGATTTTCAGACTTATGACCTTTGACCTGGGGTTTGACCAAGTTTGACTTAGGGTCATTTTGGGTATTTTGAGTAGTAGTCTAAGTTCCGGTCATTGTTTATTGTATAGGTGACTGATAGAGTCAGCAGTTAGAGTAGCGATTTGTTCAGCTACATTTCAGACTGTGAGCTGAGTCTTCCTCAATGTACTTGTGGGTCAAAGAGACCAATGTCGGCCCACTCGATTATGTATCCTAGTATATTGGATGATGTTATGCTTGTTATTCGATAGAATGGTAGATCTATATGATTACCTGTGTTTACTAGATATGTGATAAACTGGTAGATATGTATGATTACTTGTGTTTACTGGATATATGATAGATTGGTAGATCTGTATGATTACCTATATTTATTGGCTATTGAATGTTATTTTATATGTCGACATGTTATTGCTATTGTTAGGTTAAGGCAGTCCTGCTTTGTACTAAAGGACAAGATACACAGGGTGGTCCGAATAGACTGTAGGCCCTGTGAGGTGGTCCAGTCAGGCAAAAGGCCCAAAGAGTGGTATGGATAAGTTGTACACCCTGTGATGCGGTCTAGTCAAGCCGAAGGATCGGAGAGCAGTCCATATATGTTTTAGGCCATGTGAAGTGTTCCAATCATGTTGAACGTTCGTATATGCATGCTGATATGTGCTTGGTTGTGTATGGTACTTTAGGGGAACTCACTAAGCTTTGGCTAATAGTTTGATGTTTATGGTTTGAGGTACACCAGATGATAGAGGCAAGGCAAAGGCGTGATCGTACACATCCTTCGGTGATACGTTTTTGGAGATTTTATGATACTCTGATTTTGGGATAATTGTATCTGATACTTGGTTTATGATTTGGGTTTTGACTGAAAAAATAATTTTCCCGTAATTGAAAAATGAAAATTTTATCTGAATTTTTGAGATATTACAAACATTCCATCCTCCAACCTTATCATCCTAATGATCCTCACCCTTAAACCTCTTCATAGATTTCTCTCACTTGGTCTTGTCCCTAGATTAACCCCTATTCTTCTCAACATCCTCCACCATTTTCAATCTAGCCTCTAAAGCTGACATGGTTGTGAATGTTTTGTTTTTGTTCTCCAGATCCTCTCTTTTTACAACCAATTCCTTCTCCTTCAATGCAAGCTCTTTGTCCTTCTGCTTCATATCTATATTAAACTATTTCTTGGTAACTTCAAGTTCCTTTTTAAGTTCTTCATCACCCTTCAGCATTAAGGTAGTAGCATGTAACCTAAATATTATGATAATAAAACATCATTGCGATATAGAATAAGGAAGAACATGAAACTTACAGACTGAACTAGCATGGCCACTTGATGTTTGACCTCGAAAGGATTGAGCTCGTTGAACACTTCCTAACCCACCTACAAAGTAAATTTCTTCTTCATAGGATCATGAATTTTTGCCTTGCTTTCCAATTTCCTTGAACCTATAGCAGTAGATTTCTTAACTTTCACGACATGATCTATAGAAAAGGAAATTGTCCACATTGAAAGGGGTACTAAGGAGAGCACCTGAACGAGTTATCCTTTTTCCTGATCGCAAAATAAGATTATCAACCAAGATAAGAATAAATCAACTAGCAATACCTTGCAACATACCTGTTGGCATGACTGATTTTGAATCATCTATTGTGATGGATGAGCTGAAGTTCCCTGGAAGGCAAGCCTCTACCAGTCCAAAACTTCTTTTCTCCAATGAAAGCCTCAGAAATTATTGGACCTTCTCTTTAGTATCCTGTTGAGGAGGACATATCTCATCAAACTTTGGGACTATCCAAAGGCAAAAGAAGAGAATCAAAATCAATCAAAGAACATGAAATAGAAATACCCAAAATACAAGATCCCTACCCTCAGTTAGCCAATCTAGGGAAAGAAGGTATTGTCTAAGGGAACTAGCCTTAATAAAGAAATATATCCCTTTCCAATAATGATATGTGGGAGAAATTTTAAGAATAAATGAGGACTACCAGTCTTCACTTTGAGAACCATTCGAGAATAAACAAAATATTGGAGCTTATAGACACTTGCTATTTCAGATAGCCCAATACCCAAACCCTCGGTTTCATTAAGATGATGAATCCGAAAAAAGGATATGCCAAACTATTGGCATGACTTGGGCATGACTTGAACTTCCCCGGAAAACCCGATGTTTTCCGAAAATAAAATATCATATAACGGTTCGAATTGTTATCCCATCACGTGAATGATTTTGATTTACCTTGATTACTTGATTTATATTGGATTTATTTATGTGAGTCATTATAACCATGCATGACCGACACACGTTGGTGCCACCCGTTATTACTCACTAAATCCCGATTGACTTTGATTACTATTGATTATCGACCTGTATTTGTTTACTTGGATTGACTTTCGGCCTAATAAATGAGGAGAGGAGGATTACAAGATCCTACTATTCCCGCGTATTATTTATGGCTATTGGTTATACGAAGGACATGCTGGCCCATTTCGCATTTGATTTTGTAGGGTTTCAAAGCACTCCATGGATGATGGCAATGGGCCCCTTTGATGAATTGTAGGTTAAAAGCCCAATACTTGTCTTTTCCCTATAAATATTCATGTATTATTCATTATTAGGGTTAAGAGTGAGGCAAAATGTAGCCACCACGTTGAGGTTTCTTGTAGAGTTAGATTCTTATTCCTTAAAGTGTAATCTGTTCCTCATAATTGAATAAATCGAGTGATCATTCGACATATCTTCATATTTGTGTTTGTTCTTATTTTCCGCATCTTTTTCATCAAATCTCAATTAGGGTTTTCATCCCAACAAGTGGTATCAGAGCGGGTCTTTAAAGATCTATTGATTTTTGAAGTATCGGTTCTTGATTTGATGATTTTCTGCACAAATTATTGAAGATTATTGGTGTTTTGGCGTATTGGAATCAAAATTCTGCTCAATCAACTGTTCATGGAGATTTATGAAGTTTGTTACTGTTCATCATGGATCGATAAAGAATGGATGAAGAACAATGAACTGAACTGGGTTCCGGATGGTCAATCTTATCTCACAAATTGTTATCAGTTGTGAAATG
Source organism: Lactuca serriola (assembly GCF_051521515.1). NCBI lineage: Eukaryota > Viridiplantae > Streptophyta > Magnoliopsida > Asterales > Asteraceae > Lactuca > Lactuca serriola. Next base: position 21,056,750 of record NC_136413.1, on the reverse strand, counting down.
GATTTCGTAATCGGAATAATGAACTCAGTCGGAACAAGAAGAGTCTTATTATCAGGTTTGTGAAGGGAATCGGAAAGCAAAAGGTAATCGGATCACGGGGATATGGGGTTAATTTCGGAACAGTATCTCTCGGTAATGAACATTTTCGCAAAATGAAATCACGAGTTCGGAGCTTGATACAATCGAACGAATGATATTGTAATCAAAACTTAATTGGGACGAACATTGGTCTAACGAAAAGTCAAAATTGTGAATCTTTTTGGAACGAATATCTTACCTGTGAACGTTTGCTCTATGGATTCATGGTTGACATTGATTCCAGCAAACCCGTGATTGGATTCGGTTTTACTAGAGATTCGCACTGGGTTCGATTGATTCGGAGCGAGGGGTCAAGGATTCGGGGTTACATCGGCTGGGATTCACACCTATGATTGGATTCCATTTGTGGAGATTCGCTTTGGGTGTTGAATCAACGAACTTGGAACGAAAGGTGGCACTAAACTCGGATTCGGAGTCCCATAGGCACGAATGACTGAAAACGAACCTTGTGCTCGGAGCGAAAGTGCAAATCAGTGTTGGCTCGGATTCGCTTTCATATAGGTGTGCTCGGAACGAAAGTCTACACGGAGTTATTTTATTGATTGGAATTAGTTTTTGGCTTTTCGTTTACAAATGTTGTTATTAATTCGCCATTCCAGTGGGTCTTTTAATCGTCTTGGGGAAGAAGACACAATGTTAAATTTTTGGTCCCTGCAACTTCAGAGAATTGAGACTTTTGGTCCCTGTTGTTGTCACAGCTTGGCGATTATTGTCCAATTCCAGAAACTGTTACAAATCAAGGGGAATATGATGCAGATTAATTACTTTAATCCCACAATTTCAGCAAGTGACAATTTCAGCCCATTTTTTGAAAAAGTTTGCAATTTTAAGGGCTGGTGAACAGTTTTGAATTTTTTAGCGCTCATATTTTTTTGTGAACAGAAAAATTAAAGATTCCATCAAGTCTTGGCGGTTTGGAAAGTCGTTTTTCGTGATAATGTCAAATTTTCACAACTTTTTCGGATTTTATACTTCATTGTATATATCATTTTGTCGCGGGGGAGCACATTATTTTTTTATCCATTCAAGATCATTCTCATGACCATTTGAAGGCTTTATAATCACGTTTTCGATTATAAATCGGGGGAGAATTTGCTATGGCCATTCGAAATTTGATTTGTGACTTTCCAAATTTGAAGATTTTTGATGAAGCTTGTGGTAGAATTATGAAGGTAGCTTTTACAGTGGAAGTTCTTCATCGAGCTCTGCTAAATCTTTTACATAGAAGTATCCTTTACAGTAGAAGTTCTTCATCGAGCTCGGCTAAGGACTTGTTATATCTCCGACTTCTAGTATTTTCTCGATCAAGTGGCGTTACGAATCTTAAAATTTGGGTTGTTACATGATATTTTTTGATGGCTTATATCATTAGCTTATTTGAAGATCACTGTGACTTGGAGGGGGAGCTCTTCAAAGACAAGAAGTGATTCAGTTTCTTTGTTCTGAAATGGGTTTTTATGGCGGGCTTGGTTTTCATGAAGAATTTTTTGGGGATTACATTCGAAAATGAAGTTTAAAGACATTACTTCAGTGCTTGATTTATATATCCTAGAGCCCGTGTTTGAAGACTATTGAAGAATCAAGATTCGTGGATTGCTTCATATATTCCTCGTTGCAGATCTTTTTATTTGCTAGATGCTTGTTTTGGAAGTTAAAGCATTGTCATCCATTCCATACTTTGAGGGGAGATTGTAGGGTTTCAAAAGCACTCCATGGATGATGGCAATGGGCCCCTTTGATGAATTGTAGGTTAAAAGCCCAATACTTGTCTTTTCCCTATAAATATTCATGTATTATTCATTATTAGTAAGGGTCTTTTTAGTTTTCACATAAGTAAATTAAACTACCACAAAATACTCCTATAGTATTTTAAGTTTATGTTTAGATCTAGTGTTTCTTTGTAGTAAGAGTTGGTAAGTTATTAGACTTATTAGGGTTAAGAGTGAGGCAAAATGTAGCCGCCACGTTGTGAGGTTTCTTGTAGAGTTAAATTCTTATTCCTTAAAGTGTAATTTGTTCCTCATAATTGAATAAATCGAGTGATCATTCGACATATCTTCATATTTGTGTTTGTTCTTATTTTCCGCATCTTGTTCATCAAATCTCAATTAGGGTTTTCATCCCAACAGATTTACTTGGACCTTACTAGCAATACTAATGGGTCACTAAGGCCCAATAGCACTTAAAAGCCATTGAGGGTCCCTTAAATATGAAATTGGCTCATAGAAGGCCTAATAACATTTATTATTATCCCTTGGGCCCAAAAATCATGTTAATGGGTCACAAAGGCCCAAAAAGCATGATTGGAACTCTCAAGCCCAAAGATTTAAATGTTTACTTGTTTTAGGTTTAGTTTAGTTGTTGGAAAGTTTGATTGGGTGATTGTTAATTTCGCACCGGAACAAAGCCGGTCGGTTATTTTTAACGAAGTTTGAAATTATACGTATTTTCATCTTTCCATTCTCATGAATGGTAGTTTGGTATTTTTATTTTAACTCAAATATCTTAAAAATAAAATAATTGACTCAAAAATCTTGGTTTGAACCCCCTTTCAGCCCTTCTTTGGTAAAATTGACAATTTTAGTCCTTTATATAAAAAAGACATTTTAAGCCCTTAAACCATTTTCTTGACACTTTTCACTCAAAGACTTGTTCAAGTGATATTTTTAGCTCAAAAATTATTCTTTGGGAGTTTCAACCCTTCGAGAAAAGTATTTTCGGTTGAAGCCCAAACTTTTGCAACATTTACAATTTTGGCCCAAAATCCAAAAAGTTTACATTTTTTATCCTTGTTTGGAAAATTCATTCTTTTAACCCTGGAAATAGTTTTTTTTAACCATTTTTACCCCTTTTTTTGAGAATTTTATCATTTCATTCCCTTGAAAGTTGAAATTTTTGCAAGTTATGGCTTAATGGGCCGAAAAGCCCAAAATTTGGCCCATTAAGCTACAATGTACACTTCTAGCCCTTAAAAGAGTATGATATCCATAAAAGCATTTATTTTTACTGATTTGACTCTTTTAGTCCTTAAGAAACCGTGAATGACAATCTTTCCCCAAACTTTTGCTTATTTGACAAAAATAACCCAATAATGAGTCTTATGTTGTAACATGTTTATTTTAACCCTTATATGGTAGAGTTTTCTTAACTAGTTATGTGTAATACACCCTAGATCACATATTTTTCCCTTATGAACTATAGATCTCGAAATATCTTTCATTTTTGGCATATATTTACCACATATACACATGAAATCACACATAGCACACACATACACATAGATCTACACATTTTACTTGTATTCTCCCCCATAAAACACATGAAAACCAAAAATAGAGGGGTATGAACTCACCTTTTCTTGTTGTTTTCGATTTGAAGAAGAAATGGAAGAAGTTTGATGCTATTCTCGGCCTTACAAAACTTCTTGAGAAGAATTTGGCTTAGATGGGTTCTAAGAAGCATGATCATGAACTTTCATGAGTTAGAAGGGGATTATAACAATTTCAAGAAGCTAAACCATAGATCCAAGCATTAACTTACCTAGAATGATGATTTTTATGGAATAACCTCCTTAAAAAGCTCTTAATCTCGAAAACTTTGAAGGAGAACTGAAGAGTGTTCTTTGAGAGTGTTTGGAGAGAATTTGTGAGGTGTGTGTGTTTTTCCTTTGTGTTCTGGGCTGAAGAAGAAAAAGAGAGGGGAGAAGAGAGAGATAAGGATGCGATGGATGCATGGGAACATGAGATGGTTGCATGGAAGACCAAAATATAATAAGGTGGTGGCTGACCCTCCTTATTTCATCAATTTCCATTTTTTTTGTTTTCCCACTTGGGCCGAGAATTAGAGAAAAGAGAAGATGGTTTTGGGCCTTTTTGCTTAAATCGATATTGTGGGCCCAATTTGATGATCTTTCGGCCCATTGGGCTCCCATGATGGTTTACGGCCCAATTTGTCAAAAATAATGGGCTTCATAGTCCATTATAGTTAATTAGGTTAGTTATGGCCTAATAAGGCCCTTTAGGGTATTTTATTTCATTCTAGGCCCAATATGGCCCAAAATATTAAAATAGATGGAAGTGGGTCCTATTAGAGCCCATTTAAGAGTTTAAGCCCAAAATAGTCAAATTGGAAGCTTATTGGCCCATTAGGCCCAATAAGGAAATCCTAGTCAATAATGGACTTAAACCAGGATTTTTAGGGTTTCCAATTCTTTGTTGACTATTTGAAGTGCTTGCATAGAGCGTTTGATGGAAAAATTTTTGTTATTGAATAAGCATCATATGTGCTTTCACATTTTTGGTTCACAAATGCTATCATTGTTGTTGTTACATGGTATAGAATTCCTAATTGTGACATCATCCCCCCGTTAGAGGGAATTTTGTCACGAAATTCTTTCTAAAACTAGATTCGAGAATGCGAGAATAGGTGAGGGTACTTCTGCTTCATCTGGTCTTCGCGTTCCCATGTGAATTCTAGCCCACGCTTTACGTTCCACCGTACCTTCACAATCGGAATGCGACTTTGCTTAGTACGCTTCACCTCCATGTCCATGATTTCGACTAGTTCTTCGACGAACAGGAGATTCTCGTTGATTTTTATTTTTTCAAGTGGAATGACGAGGGTTTCGTCGGATAAACACTTCTTCAAATTGGAAACATGGAACACGGGGTGTACACTGCTGAGCTCGGCAGGTAGCTGTAGTATGTAAGCCACTGGACCGATTCAAGCAAGCATCTCGAAGGGTCCAATGTATCGTGGGTTTAGCTTTCCTCGTTTTCCAAAACGAATAACCCCTTTCCAGGGAGATACCTTTAACAACACTCAATCCCCGACTTGATACTCCAAGGGCTTTTGCCGTTTATCAACGTAGCTCTTCTGTCGGTCTCGTGATGTTTGTAGTCGAGCTCTGATTTGAACTATTTTCTCCGTTGTTTCACGTATGATCTTCGGTCCTGTTAACGCATTGCCTGGTGTCAGTCCTCTTGCTAGTTCGGTGTCACCTACCTCAGCCCAACACAACGGTGATCTACATTTGCGTCCATACAACGCCTCGAAGGGAGCAACTTTGATGCTCGAGTGATAACTGTTGTTTTATGAGAACTCGACTAAAGGCAAGTGGGTATCCCACGACCTTCCAAAGTCTATCACACATGCGTGAAGCATGTCTTCGAGTTTTTGAATGGTTCGCTCGCTTTGACCATCCATTTGTGGGTGGCAGGCAGTGCTCATGTCGAGTTCTGTTCCCAGCGCTTTCTGAAGTGATTGCCAAAAGCGTGAAGTAAACCTACTATCTCTATCTGAGATTATAGATACTGTCACTCCGTGGAGTCTCACGATTTCCTTGATGTAGGTTCTCGTTAATCTTTCCATTTTGTATGACTCTTTGATTGGTAGGAAATGAGCGGATTTTGTCAACCTGTCGACTATTACCCATATGGTATCCAAACCATCTGTCGTCTTGGGTAGTTTGGTCACAAATTCCATAGCAATCCTTTCCCATTTCCACTCGAGAATTACTGGTTGCTGTAGTAATCCCGAGGGCTTCTGATATTCCACCTTTACCTTAGCACAAGTAAGGCATTTGCTAACATAGGTGGCAATCTCTGTCTTCATGTTGGGCCACCAATAATGTTGTTTGATATCTAAGTACATTTTATCTGATCCCAGATTGTAAAGTCCTGAAAAACAGATCTACCAATGATCAAAGATAATAACAGATGCAAACACGAATTAATAAGCGAATATAGAATAAAAGACCAAGCTTGCATACGCTTCAATGCTATAAAACGCCTGATACAACTTGGGAGTATACGAAAGCATCAAAAACCAACAAAGACTGACACAACTCGCTATTTATAGACTTGACTAAGGACCGTAAGGTGTTTACGGCCGTAAACCCATTCTGACCGTAAACTCATGACAAAACAATCATAATTACATATCTACTGCTATCAATGACTATGCCTAGACCAAACCACTATACAGGGTCTTTCACGGATGGATGGAGTACTATTGTGTTTTGTGGGCTTCATTCATGAATACCTCTATGAATCCCCCAAGTGTAGGGATCCAAATGTCATTCATGAAATAATATGCTCCGTCCTCCTTCACTTCGAAATTCTTCTCCATTTCACGTAACGCTTCGCTTGTTTTGTTTTCCGTCTTCATGGCATCGGACCGGGCCGATCTGATTTGTGAGGTCAGGTGGGATTGAATGGTTATGGAGAGAGTCTTTATGCAATGATTCGAGTATTCTTTTCGACTCAAGGCATTAGCTACCACGTTAGCCTTGCCTGGGTGGTACTTGATTTCACACTCATAATCGTTTAGTATCTCAACCCATCTTCGTTGCCTTATGTTCAACTCTTTTTGATTCAAGATGTGTTGGAGACTCTTGTGGTCCGTGAAAATGGTTCACCTTGTACCACAAAGGTAGTGCCTCCAAATTTTCAAGGCGAAGACCACAACTCCTAATTCTTGATCATGGGTCGTATAGTTCACCTCGTGTGTATTTAGTTGTCGGGATGCATAAGCTATCACCTTCCCACGTTGCATGAGTACGCAACCTAAACCCTGATTCGACGCATCGCAGTAAACTACGAAGTCCTCCGTCCCTTCTGGTAGCGATAGTACCGGTTCACTGCAGAGTGCTTACTTCAGATTTCGGAATGCAACTTCTTGCTTATCTGTCCATTCAAAGGGTACACCCTTTTGTGTAAGTATGGTAAGTGGCTTGGCTGTCTTAGAGAAGTTCTGAATGAACCTCCTGTAATAGCCTGCGAGACGTAAAAATTGGCTAATTTTGGTGGGTGTCGTTGGGATCGCCCATCCTTCGATGGCTTTGACCTTAGAAGGATCCACGTGTATCCCTTATTGACTAACAACATGACCCAAAAAGTTCACACTACGGAGCCAGAACTCACACTTAGAGAGTTTTGCGTATAGCTTTTCGGTTCGCAGGGTTTCTAGGATTTGTCAGAGATGTTGGACATGCTCCTATTCGCTTCGAGAGTAAACTAGAATGTCATCAATGAAAATAATGACAAAATTGTCGAGGAATGGTTGGCAGATTCGATTCATTAGGTCCATGAATGCGGCAGGGGCATTCGTTAGACCGAAGGGCATTACGATAAATTCATAATGTCCATAACAAGTTTGGGAAGCGGTTTTAGGGATATCCTCTTCCTGGACCTTGAGTTGATGGTATCCAGATCGTAGATCTATCTTGGAGAAATAGTTGGCGTCTTGAAGTTGGTCAAATAGATCGTCGATTCGCGGAAATGGATAGCGATTTTTGACAGTGAGCTTATTTAGTTCACTGTAGTCAATGCACATCCTAAAGGATCCGTCTTTCTTCTTAACAAAAAGAACCGGAGCTCCCCAGGGTGAGAAACTGGTTCTGATGAATCCTTTGTCCAAAAGCTCACTAAGTTGGCTGGACAACTCTTGCATCTCCGCAGGAGCCAATCTGTAGGGCGATTTGGCGATGGGTGTAGCTCCTGGCACAAGGTCAATTCAAAACTCGACTTGTCTTTCTGGGGGTGTCCCCGGAAGATCATCAGGGAAGACATCCGGGAACTCACAAGCTACTGGAATGTCTCGAATATTGACCTCTTCCTTGGATTTATCTACTATATGAGCCAGAAACGTCAAGTCTTTCTTTCGTAGAGACTTTTGTGCCTTAATGCACAAGATAAGACGAAGGTTCGTGCTAGGCTTGTCTACATATATAATTAAGGTTTCGCGATTTGGAAGGTGAAGGCGAACGGCCTTCTCGTGACACATAATTTCAGCATGGTGGGGGCTTAACCAATCCATGCCAATAATCACATAAAAACTCTTAATGGAAACAGACATTAAGTTTATTTGAAAGACATGTTGGTTCAAGGTTAGGGTACATCCGATATAGATTTCCCCAGTGGATTCTGTTTTCCCATTGGCCATTTCCACCGTAAAGGCTTCATTAAGCTTTTTGGGTTGTTGCTTTAACAAGTGTTTAAATCTATTGCTCACAAATCTTCGGTCTGCTCCGGTATCAAATTAGATGCATGCATAAGTGTGATTTAGGAGAAACGTATCGGTGACAACAGCGGGATCCTGAACCGTTTCTCCCTAACCCATGGTCAGCACTTTTCCTGTTCCTCTATTCCCAGGGTTGTTACTGTTAGGGCAGTTTCGACGGAAATGCCCAGTATTTCCACATCCATAGCAGGTGTGGCTCGGTTCTGCATTGTTGCCGCTGTTGTTGGTGTTGTTGTTGTTGTTGCGGTTGTTGTTGCAGTTTCCTTACTGCTGATTCTGGGGAGGATAGGTCCTGCAATATTTTGTCGTGTGGCCCTTTCGATTGCAATTGGTACAATTCATCTCCCTGCATTCTCCATTATGATGGAGACTTCACTTGTTGCACTTTGGGAGATTTCCGGAATACTGCCTAGGAGCACTTGGAGCAGCTGAGACTGGAGCATGTGGTGTGGAGGGAACTTGGGTGGTTGCAGCATTAACTGTCACTGTTTGTTGCTTCTTTGATGACTTCGAGCCTTGTCGTCCCTTCCTCTTGTTATTCTTTCCCTTCTTGTTGTCACTCTCTTTCTTGTTTTCGGTTTCCCCTGACTTCTCGCCCTTTTTGTTGTTGTGGTCGTACAGTTTCTTAGCCAATCTCTTGGCACTGTCGAAGGTTTCAGGATTTGCAGCTATCACGTTTCCTTGGATTAGGGAGGTTAATCCCCAGATGAATCGTTCGATTTTCTTTCCCTCCGAAGTAATCATGCCAGGGCATAACAGAGACAATTCGCTAAACCTTGATATGTATTCTTCAATGTTGGAAATTCGAACGGTGAGATTTCACAACTCATGTTCCATCTTCTGAAGTTTGCCTCGCCGGAAATACTCGACCATCAACATTTCTTTCATCTCCGCCCACGGCAGAGAGTTGGCTACGGGAAGATTCATGGCTTCCACGTGTCTGTTCCACCAGGTGAGAGCTTGATCAACGAACGTGCATGCGGCAAATTTCACCTTCATCTCCTCAGGGCACTCGCATATCTCAAACACCGATTCCACCTTCTCAATCCATCTTTTCAGGGTTATCATTCCCCCAGTGCCATTAAAGGTTCGTGGCTTGGCATTGGTGAAATCTTTGTAGGAGCATGTCTTGGTAGGTCCTTGATTTATTCCGTTGTTCGAACTTCCAGCCCCTTGTCCATTGACTCCACCATTGTTCCCTTGGTGGATTTGCGTCATGGTTGCAGTAACCGCAACAGATACAACTGAATTGACTTCGGGTGGGGTTGGCCCAGGGTTTCCACGGGTTGGCCGTTGAGGCATCTTTCTGTCATGGAACGGAAAGATGTTGAGTGCCCATGGGTTTTGCGAGATTGTTTTCCTATAAACTAGGTGTGTTGCATGAACTTAAGTAGTTTTACAAATTAGCATACAATCATGGATATATAACACATAGCAGATGACACCATCACAATAGAACACATAAAATTTTCCATTAATATTATCCGCACTTTGATACATGAAAATTTGCTCGAAAGAGCATACATAAGTGGTGCAAGTTCGGCAGCATAATGACTCGATGAGTAGTGTAATCACTTAAACATAGAGTCAATGGTACATAACATAGATCATAGTAGCATAATACTAAAGACGAATACGACTAGTCCTAGTCATGGTGGGATGTGTCAGGGGGTGGTGTCGAGGAAGTGGACACTCCCTGAAGGCGAGCCACCTGTCGTTCTGCATCCTAGAGTCGAGCCTCCCACCTCGCCTGCCTCATGTGGAACTCTCGGATAACCTCTCATGTTTCCTGCTCTGCACACTCGACCCTAGTCCGCATCTGGTGCATCTGATTGACGGTGCTCTGAGCTAGATCGTCGGTGTTCCGCAATTGTCTCACCATGACCAGAAGCACGCGATCAGTCAGTCCTCCCTCCCTCAAGTCATAGAACTCACGTGACATGCAGAACGGGGGTCGTTGTCCCTGCTGTCTGCTCCACCTCTAAAGGTCGATACCCCAGGGGGGTGTAGGACCAGTGGGGTCCATCCGATAAGCGGGCACCCTAATCGGGTAAGGGGGTTGATGACTTCGGACTCTGCATCCGAATCACCATCTTCGTCATCGTTGGATTCCTCCTCGAAGTCTTCTTCGAATTCCTCTTCTTCCTGGTCCACCACTGGCTCAGCAGGTCCGCCCTCGACTTCCGCCTCAGGTTCCCCTTCGGATTCCTCCTCGGGGTCTTCTTCAGGTTCCTCTTCAGACTCCTCCTCGGGGTCTTCTTCAAGTTCCTCTTTAGAGTCTTCCAACCATCCGTTATTCCCCTGATTAAGGAAATACGGATCTTCAGGGTGATGGAAACCGGACATACTGTCTACAAGAGTGTATAAATATGCTAATATTATTCCTAAGATGTTTTTAATTATTGCATAAATTGAGTTGATGTTCTCTTCTTGGTAATAAAGGGGTATTTTTTAGGTTTACCGACCTTCACGATTTCCTCGGGGCATGTGATAGTTGTACCTCGGAGGAAATGTAGTTGATCAGGCTACATTCACACCTTAATACTACTATGAACAGTCTCGACTTAACCGAGATGCCAGCATCATCTTATTTGATTTGGTATTGTGTTATTTTTCCTATATCGTACAAGTAGAGTTGTTTTATCGTTACGTTTTATTTGTTTTGTTTTGTTCAGAGTTGTTTTTGGTCCCTTCTTTGGTTTATAGTTGCATACCAATGTGTGGTTAGATATGCTAGTTCACTATAAACAGTGCTCTGATACCAACCTGTCACACCCCCGAACCAGACGGCGGAAACGTCTAAGGGCTCGCGTGACTTAAATTGAATATCATCACAATGAATATACATGAATCATAACATAAACATCACGATGCATCGATATATTACAACTGACATGTTCACATCAAGTACATTGTTTTAACACTACAAATCCATAACATAAATTGTTTGATAGTTTTCAAAAGCACAACACCCTAACATACTTGGTACTACTCCTCAGCTTACATGTTACCTGAGAATACAAGTTATTTTGAAAACGGTCAACATATGGAATGTTGGTGAGTTCATAAGCAGGTTTGATATGAAAAATGTTTTGTGTAGTTCGAAAGAAAACAACCCAGAAAATCCGATATTTTCTAAAAAGACCATTGTTTATATAAAAGTGTGAAGATCCGTAAATATATGCATGATGATTTCTAGACGTGTATAGTTGAAAAACTTTGTATTAGAACTACCAGTGAAAAATGTTGAGCTTCCCCGGAAAACCCGATGTTTTCCGAAAATAAAATATCATATAACGGTTCGAATTGTTATCCCATCACGTGAATGATTTTGATTTACCTTGATTACTTGATTTATATTGGATTTATTTATGTGAGTCGTTATAACCATGCATGATAATAACTACTTCGTCTGTCTTGGCACTCTGGTGAACGCCGTAATTGATCTTAAGATTTTGTAACCCTAGACTGGCCGAGTCTAACTGTAGCGAACAGCTGAGGTGTGGGGGAGTCACCCCCGTATAGATCTATACATAAACTCTCGCTCTCCCTCCAGGAGACTTTGATTATAACTACAGACTACGACCAACACACGTTGGTGCCACCCGTTATTACTCACTAAATCCAAATTGACTTTGATTACTATTGATTATCGACATGTATTTGTTTACTTGGATTAACTTTCGGCCTAATAAACGAGGATAGGAGGATTACAAGATCCTACTATTCCCGCGTATTATTTATGGTTATTGGTTATACGAAGGACATGCTAGCCCATTTCGCATTTGATTTACTTGGACCTTACTAGCAATGCTAATAGGTCACTAAGGCCCAATAGCACTTAAAAGCCATTGAGGGTCCCTTAAATATAAAATTGGGTCATAGAAGGCCTAATAACATTTATTATTATCCCTTGGGCCCAAAAATCATGTTAATGGGTCACAAAGGCCCAAAAAGCATGATTGGAACTCTCAAGCCCAAAGATTTAAATGTTTACTTGTTTTAGGTTTAGTTTAGTTGTTGGAAAGTTTGATTGGGTGATTGTTAATTTCGCACCGGAACAAGGCCGGTCGGTTATTTTTAACGAAGTTTGAAATTATACGTATTTTCATTTTTCCATTTTCATGAATGGTAGTTTGGTATTTTTATTTTAACTCAAATATCTTAAAAATAAAATAATTGACTCAAAAATCTTGGTTTGAACCCCCTTTCAGCCCTTCTTTGGTAAAATTGACAATTTTAGTCCTTTATATAAAAAAAGACATTTTAAGCCCTTAAACCATTTTCTTGACACTTTTGACTCAAAGACTTGTTCAAGTGATATTTTTAGCTCAACAATTATTCTTTGGCAGTTTCAGTCCTTCGAGAAAAGTATTTTTCGGTTAAAGCCCAAACTTTTGCAACTTTTAGAATTTTGGCCCAAAATCCAAAAAGTTTACATTTTTTATCCTTGTTTGGAAAATTCATCCTTTTAACCCTGGAAATAGTTTTTTTTTACCCTTTTTACCCCTTGTTTTGATAATTTTATCATTTCACTCCCTTGAAAGTTGAAATTTTCGCAGGTTATAGCTTAATGGGCTGAAAAGCCCAAACTTTGGCCCATTAAGCTACAATGTACACTTCTAGCCCTTAAAAGAGTATGATATCCATAAAAGCATTTATTTTTACTGATTTGACTCTTTTAGTCCTTAAGAAACCGTGAATGACAATCTTTCCCCAAACTTTTGCTTATTTGACAAAAATAACCCAATAATGAGTCTTATGTTGTAACATGTTTATTTTAACCCTTATATGGTAGAGTTTTCTTAACTAGTTATGTGTAATACACCCTAGATCACATATTTTTCCCTTATGAACTATAGATCTCGAAATATCTTTCATTTTTGGCATATATTTACCACATATACACATGAAATCACAAATAGCACACACATACACATAGATCTACACATTTTACTTGTATTCTCCCCCATAAAACACATGAAAACCAAAAATAGAGGGGTATGAACTCACCTTTTCTTGTTGTTTTCGATTTGAAGAAGAAATGGAAGAAGTTTGATGCTATTCTCGGCCTTACAAAACTTCTTGAGAAGAATTTGGCTTAGATGGGTTCTAAGAAGCATGATCATGAACTTTCATGAGTTAGAAGGGGATTATAACAATTTCAAGAAGCTAAACCATAGATCCAAGCATTAACTTACCTAGAATGATGATTTTTATGGAATAACCTCCTTAAAAAGCTCTTAATCTCGAAAACTTTGAAGGAGAACTGAAGAGTGTTCTTTGAGAGTGTTTGGAGAGAATTTGTGAAGTGTGTGTGTTTTTCCTTTGTGTTCTCGGCTAAAGAAGAAAAAGAGAGGGGAGAAGAGAGAGATAAGGATGCGATGGATGCATGGGAACATGAGATGGTTGCATGGAAGACCAAAATATAATAAGGTGGTGGCTGACCCTCCTTATTTCATCAATTTCCATTTTTTTTGTTTTCCCACTTGGGCCGAGAATTAGAGAAAAGAGAAGATGGTTTTGGGCCTTTTTGCTTAAATCGATATTGTGGGCCCAATTTGATGATCTTTCGGCCCATTGGGCTCCCATGATGGTTTACGGCCCAATTTGTCAAAAATAATGGGCTTCATAGTCCATTATAGTTAATTAGGTTAGTTATGGCCTAATAAGGCCCTTTAGGGTAGGGGTGCAAATGAGCCAAGCTACTCGCGAGCTACTCGAGATCGGATCGTTAAAAGCTCGACTCGAAACCGATTTTAAACGAGCCCGAGCCGAGCTCGAGCTTAATATTAATCTTGTTTAATAAACGAGCTCGAGCTCAAGCCTATGTCACAAAGCTCTATTAGGCTCGCGAGCCTAAACGAGCCTTTATATAATATTATTTATTTATTTATTTATTTATTTATTTATTTATTTATTTATTATTATTATTATTATTATTATTATTATTATTATTATTATATATATATTAAAATAAAAACATATTAGGGGAATTATGAATTTCGGGTATTAGTAAACGAGCTTTTTAACGAGCTCGAGCCGAGCTTAAGCTTATTTAGGCACGCCCAATAAAAACGAGTCGAGCCCGAGCCCGAGCCGAGCTTGTATAACTCTTTACGAGCTCGAGCCGAGCTCAGTAAAAGAAAGCTCGAGCTCGAGCCTTATATAACTTAAACAAGCCCGAGCCGAGCCTGACCAGGCTCGGGCTCTGCTCGGCTCGTTTGCACCCGTACTTTAGGGTATTTTTTTCATTCTAGGCCCAATATGACCCAAAATATTAAAATAAACGGAAGTGGGTCCAATTAGAGCCCATTGAGAGTTATAAGCCCAAAATAGTCAAATTGGAAGCTTGTTGGCCCATTAGGCCCAATAAGGAAATCCTAGTCCATAATGGACTTAAACCGAGATTTCTAGGGTTTCTAATTCTTTGTTGACTATTTAAAGTGCTTGCATAGAGCGTTTGATGGAAAATTTGTTGTTATTGAATAAGCATCACATCATACGTGATTTCACATTTTTGGTTCACAAATGTTATCATTGTTGTTGTTACATGGTATAGAATTCCTAATTGTGACAGTATAACCCAGGAGGACATTGTTATTTATAATAATATTACTGACTTATTGTGTCTATGGACACCATCTTCCAACATTAAGAGCATCTACAACATTAAATTTTTAATAGATTATATGATAAAATAAATTATGCAAAGACAGAATTATATCGACTTTCCTCTTTTCAAATATTGTTGACATTTTTGTAAATTTTCTAGCTCAAAAAATAATTATTTTTTATATTTTTCATTCCTTTACTCTATTAATCGATATTAGTAGAACCCATAAATAAGTTTTGCGGAAAACAAAAACTTGAGTGTGATGGAAGTTTGTTTTTATTTGGTTTGTTGATGTGGCAATAACGTTATACCATTTTTTAATGAAGACACTCCCTTATTATGGTGCTCTAAGTATTGAGCGGATTTTTAAAAAGAAAACAAACGATCAGAATTGTTGATCTTGTCGTTCTTCTTTATGATATTCAATTTGATCTCCTAGTAATATAAAGTAAAACCTGATAATTGTTTATATTTTAATAATGCAAATTAGTACTTATAGACTTGGTTTATCGATCATAATATAGTTCCAATGTTCATCTCAACTATGTTGGTGATTTTAGCTACTCATTCTAGTGTAATAAAATGTACGGATTACCAACGAAGTTCAAGTCTTGATTTTAGACAATTTAGGAGGTGATGATTGCATGTTTGTATAAAACAAGGTTGATCTTCGTTCTACCAAATGACAACGGTGAAGGGGTTACGCCCCTTGCCAAGGTTCAAGGGGAAGTACCATGACTTGAAAATTAATTTAGTTGAGGAAATTGTAATAGTAAATATTATTTACAGAATATACCTTCCATAATTATTTTTGGAACCGTCATCTCTTGTTTATTGGATAAAATCATTATTTAATATTGTTTTACTTCTATCTTGGTAATTATAAGAATTCAAATTCTATAAAACCTTAGTTCGCAGTTTATTATCAGTGTCTTGATACTAAACTATTATTTTAAGGATCATCACCATAATGTGGATCCCGTGTAGCCTAAACATATGTGTTGAAATATCATATTCGAAAAGTGATCATATGATTCATCAAACAGATCCAAACTACTTATCAATTTCAGAAACGTTATTGTCCTCCAAACTCTAACAAACTAAACTCTAGGGCAGAAACATGTCATTTTTGTTGTAGTGTTTTAATGGCTTGATATTGTATCTTTTCTAAATTGCTATTGTAAAGAAACTTCACTGCAAAACACCATCAATGGATCCTATTTTGCTGATATGACATTACACCTCACCTTTCATTATTTGAAAGGCTTGGAATGGCATGGCGTTTTGCAAGGTCATTTAAAATTTGATTTAGATGCTCAAAGTTTTCCTTTCATAATCTCTCACCTTATCTCCCATCAACATAGGCAACTTACCTAACCCAAAGATTTCAAAGAAGATATAGAATATTTTGTATTAGGGAAGCTATGGAATCTTTTGACAATACATGTTAGGTGGTTTGGTTGAGCTTCAACTAATTCTAGTTACGTAGCACATCTAACTCTCTCTTGTTACCACTATCATTAAAAAATCTTACATCAATTTCCATCAATACCATGTAACTTGCTTAACCTAAAGATTCTTTAAAAAATCTATGAGGGGCCTATGGAAGCCTCTAATGACACGTTTTTAGGCATCATGTTAGATCAACTTCCATTAGATTTAACAACTTGAACTCATGTTGTCCATTAAATGTAATTTTGTTCTCTAACACATTGAACTCTCCACCATCGTTCAAAATGGTTGGCCATCCCTTCGTACCTTTCATAATCTCTCATTTAATCTCCCACCAACATTAAACAACTAGTCAAATCTAAAGATTCCGAAAAAAAGAAGAAAAAGAGAATCATCTCTAAGAGGGTCCTATGGAATCCCATATTTGATATTTATCTCTAAATAATAACATTCATTCTTGTTAGACTACTATTTTAAATATTTATGAAAAATGTATTTTTCAAGAATTTTAGAAATTTCCTGTGAAAACTATATAGATTTAGGAGTGTATTTTCAAGAATTTTAGATATTTTCAAATGACTTATAGGCTAGCAGTATCAAAAGTTGATGAAAATGTGCCCCTCAGCCAAAGATTGAAAGTTCAAATCTCGATAGAAATGAAAAATATAGATTTAGGAGTATAATAGTAGATGTTTCTGATAGTCATTCTAAAGAAAAGGTAAGTACTTCAATAAAGTTTCTTGTATATACTTATTTCAAATATAATGATTTTTATAGTTATGATCTTAAAAAGTTATTTAACTGATATTAAATATGAACATACTTATGTATTTTAAGTAGTGGAAATTTGCTCCCACATGTTTGATATATGGTGGAATCTTGTAAGTGGAAGCATTATTAGCAAGTGGTGTTTCACCTTAGATATTTGTGAGTGACGATATTAACCACCTCTCTTTCTCTCTCTCCAAACAAACATATAACTTTATTTTGAAAATATCATCAAAATAAAAACAAAACTCCTTAAAAATAGTAAAGAAAAAATAAATATTATCTTTTTTTTTTCTTCCTATCCATTATTATACATATGTTAAATAACGATAAATATTTTAAAATATTATTAATTTTATTAAATATTTCATTTGTTACTGTTTAACATAGATATGAATTAAAAATAGTAAAATATTTTATTTCTCATAAAGGAAAAACTAAATCGGCGGAGTTGGTTGCGATTCTTAAATTTAGCCTTTCTTTATTGATATTTTTATTTTCTAACAAGTTTTTGGTTTAATAAAATTTTCGTATTCCCAATAAAATGAAATTTACCTTCACATATATATTAAAATCAAACAAATTAAATGATTGGTACGTAAATAAATGCAAATTGCAAAGTGTGAGAGACAAAGGATTGTGTTAGTGTGGTTTGTTGATGGAAGCCAGGGAGGTCGGTCCTTTTACAAGAGATGGAGAGAAAAACAAGCGAAGCCGTCCGTTTTGCTTCCTTCACTACATTAATTCAACCTTTCTTTTTTTCCTTTTTCTTCGCTTGTTAACCACCACCACCACCACCACCACCATCCATTTTTTTTTCTCTTTTTTAATTAAGTCTATTAATAGGAAGTTAAACTGAAAAAAAAAATAATAACAAAGAAAAAAAAAGTTACGATTTCTACTCTAATAAATAAATGTTTTTTATTTTTTGCAACATATCACACTCTCATTTAATTTGTCAAATGTCATTTTGTGGCTATTTTAAATTAATTTTTTTTTCACATGTCATTTTATAGATTTTTTTAATTTAATAAATTCCACATAATACTTTAATGTAATAATTACAATAAATATAATAATAAATAAATATCAGTTTCATTAATGTACTTATCTTCTTATTTCAAAATTCTTAAATTAAAACTCATTAGTTTATTTTGTTTATTTATTTAAATTTAAAAGACAAAAAAATCTATTTAAATAATTCATTATTTTTTTTTTCTTATAAATCTGAAGTTCTTAAATATTTAGACATTTATATTTAATTTTTTAATTACCCATGTAATATATGAGCTTTACGCCTAGTTTGAATAATAGATTACGGATATGCGATATCGAAATTTCAGCAAATATACAATATTTTGACTTTCATGAAATTCAGTCATGTATTGGTCTTATCTACTTAAAAACTAGAAATTACAAATCAAAGAATTTTAATAAATTTATTCATTTTACACTTGAATCTACCTAATAAATAAATAATTTTTTGTCATATGTTCTCTTCTCCTTTATTTGTACACATGACATTTTTTAGAATTTTTAAATTCTTTATTTTCCACTTGTCATTTTATTGTATTTTTCATTTTATTAAATTAAAATTCCATATTTAATATGAAAGGTAATATATATAAGGTATTTATTAGAAATTGTTTATATTATATGTAATGTATTCAATACCAGTGTTGTAAAACTCGCCGAGTTGGCCGATTACTCCTCTGGGTACTCGCTACTCCCCCCTTGCCCAGGCGAGTTACATAATCCCGAGTAATCCCCGATCGGCCCCTTACGAACTGAGTATTGTTGTGAAATTCGGTCATCTCGGTGATTAATATGTATAATATACTTAATGATTTATTATTTAGCACACACACATGTGATTATTACTACATATATAACTTAAATTTTCAGTATTTATTCACCAAAATGAAACCATTATGTGTTTTTCATTTTTTGTGTATTCACACGTATTTAATTTTGTTATATATTTCAATCAACTTATGATTTTATCTTATGATTTTGACATATAATTTCATTAAAAATATTTCTACACAAATTTCCAAATCCGACTACTTCCCGAGTAGTCCCGAGTACTCGTTACTCGGTAGTCGGCCGAACAGGTACCGAGTAACGAGTTCTACAATCTTGTTCAATACATTAAAACATTATTAATTTTAATAATTCAAAAATTTTCTCATTTTTCTTATAAATTCAAACTTTTTAAATTGTTAAAATTTCATAATTAATTTTTTAAAAATAAACTCATGTAATACATAGGTCTCACACCTAGTCATATATAAAAATATAAAATTAAAAAAAAATAAATAAAAAATAAAAAATAAAAAAACATCACAAATGTAACTTCAATCTCCATAGAGTCGACACATTGCAAAATAAAAAAAATGAAAAATGAAAAAGTAAATATATATTTTGGATTTACGAACTATTCAAAAAGTATGAAAAATCAACATCTGATTCATATGCAAAATATATATAATTTCATGTATCCAATTTTATTTTTATTTGAACGGCATCCAAATTTTAGTTATCGAAATTTTTTATAACATCGAATTAGATTTTTGGAATTTTGAATTCAAATATTTTCGAACACCCTAACAAGAATTGATAATCCATCATATAGTTAAACCAACATGTCACGTTTTATTAGTTAGATTCACATCAATCAACGTGCACATTACACAATACATAAAATACTTAATAAAACATGAACATTACAGACTTTGATTTGGTAAGATACTTGATTAGGTAAGATGTCTTGGTTTTTTAGAGTTTCTCGTCTCGAGCTGCTGAACAAATTTGCTTTGGTTAGTGATCAACTGATCATTTACCTACCGAGGCTTTGGGGAGTGGGCACATTTAACCCACCGAAAAAGTGTTGTCACATGTGCGTCATGTCAGCTTCATCACCAACCCACTAAACATTGGAAATGGTTACCACTCCACAAATTATTATTTTTTTTTTATTTTTTTAACATTATATTAAATAAAAAAAACAAAATAACACATTACATTAATATAAAAAACACAAATTAAAATCTTAAAATTCTTAAAAAAACATAAAAAATTTAAAATCCTAAATTACTTAAAACTATAAATATTAGAACCTAAATTTCATATTTGTCCCAGACTTGTCGTTGAATTTTAAAAAACGTCGCAAGATTTTTCGGGTCGATATCCGTTTGAGGCTTTGTGTTTATGATTTGAAATCGGTAAGAGCTATTTTTTTGGCGAAGAGCTTCCTCCGTTGATTCGTATTTTTTTTTCTAGAAACACTAGAGCTTTATCTATGGATGTCGCAAGCTCGCCTTCACTAGTTGTCGGTGCTTTTCTGCTTGAAGACACTCCATTTTTCGCTTTGTCCCTTCCCGG
This sequence comes from Lactuca serriola, assembly GCF_051521515.1. Classification (NCBI taxonomy): domain Eukaryota; kingdom Viridiplantae; phylum Streptophyta; class Magnoliopsida; order Asterales; family Asteraceae; genus Lactuca; species Lactuca serriola. Next base: position 21,036,409 of record NC_136413.1, on the reverse strand, counting down.
TGGACGACGAAGTTGGACGTCCGGTGGGCCCTCCCCCTCGGTGGTGTCGAAGTCATCGTTGAGGTCGAGTCCAAAACCCACGTCCGACTCGGGCGTTCTCTCCCTTTTATTGGAACCGGTGATATATCCCGAATGCACCATTTCCGGATATAGAACTCATTTTGGACTGTTACAGCAAACTTTCCACGCTTTTTGGTGGCCGAACGGTTTACCATTGGTGATAATTTTGTATTCGTAGGCCGCGGTTGCTAAAATGTTGAAATCGTTGCTATCACATCTATGCAAATTTTTAAGCTTATGAAATATGCCATTGAATTTGGTGTAAGCCGCTCGTAAATCACACCATTTTGCGTTAATCGAGTTGTACGACCGTTCCGTTTTCTTTCCTAATAACGTGTGGAAATGATCTAAAACACGACACCAAAAACTTTGACCCATTTGCGAGTTGCTGACATCCCCGTCTTGCGATATGAAAATCCAAGTTTTCGCTAAAACTTTCTCCTCGTCTTCGTTCCACGCGGTAGTTCTTTTTTTTTTTTTTTTTGGATCTTTTGCTTTTTTTTTTGCCTTCGACGAGTTTGTTGTGTTTCTTGGACCCGTTCGTCGTCGTCGTCATTGTCGAGATTTATAGGTTGAGATTGATATAATGAGACTTGAGATGGTTGAAATTGTTGAGGTATAAAAGAAGGCTGTTGAAATTGTTAAGAAGGTTGTTGTTGAAAGGCTTATAATTGGGGTTGATTGAATTGTTGTGGTTGTTGTTGGTAGAAGTTGGGTGTATGAAGTGGTGAATAGAGGTTGTTATTGGATTGTGGGGGTTAACAATTGCATATACCTAAAGTTTGCACTTGGAGTGTTTGAGGTGTTTTAATTTGAATCCATGTAGAGAAAAAAAATATGAGAGAGATGAGTGTTTTTTGTAGATGGTAATAAAATGTAGAGATTGTTTTTTGAAATGTAAATTGTAAATAGAATAGTAGGTAATTTATAGGTGAAATTGAGTGTGTTTAAATTAAATTTTTTTTTTATTTGTTAAACGGTCAAAAGGCCGTTTCCCTGCCAAAATCAACCCGTTACAAAAAGAAAGCTTTTCATTCATCGTCTCGTCCCGTCTCTGGAGCCACGTCACACACACCCTACCAAAGTTGGGGGCAGTGTTCACGCGTGGGGAGCCGCGCCACGTCAGCCCAAGACGTGTGGAACTAACCGTCTAACCCCATACCAGATAGCATGAAGTGTGACCCTCTTGTTTGCATCGGGAACCAAAGGGGCGATTATTTTATATGATCAAATAGATGGATAGAAGTGGGAATCAAAAAGCCACTGGGGTTTACATGATATCTTTGGCTAGGGGTTTGATTGACATGTGCATTTAGTTGTTGTGGAAGACTCTCTAACTCGGTGGGACAATCTAGTTTCCATTAAGCTGAATTTTTTTGGCTTGGAGAATAAAGCTTAACAAATTTCCATGTAAGACAGAATCTTGACAAATGTGGAATTGAAATTGACTATTTTTTGTGTGCTACATGTAGTTCAACCACTAAGACTTTAGAGCATACTTTCTTTAATTGCCCTCTCGTGGTTGCTATTTGGTCACAAATAGCTCGTTGGTGATTTGGTGAAACGTTGATGTGTCGAGTTTTGCAAATTCCACATAGTTTCTTCTTTGGAAGAGTCAATTTAATATTACTTCACCGTAGAAAAAGTGTTTTGATATAGTTCTCCTTACGGCTTGCTAGGTGATTAGGATGTTTCCGCACAAGACATATTTTGGAGAGGTTGACCAAAGAAAGCCACTATTTTTTTATAGTCTTGATCATTATAATGGGTTTTGTTTGTAATAGGAATACCAATTTAAAAATTTATTGGGTTTGTTGCTTCAAAGCCCAATTAGTATTATTAACTCTATGTAATTCTCTTTGTTTTTCTTAACACCTTGCTAAGTTGTTTTAATATCATAAACTATATAATAGAACCTTCGGAAAAGGGCAAATGCAATCTCGACCAACGATATTTTTTTGAATGAAAACTAATAAACGCATTTTCATCCTAAATGAAAATTCCAGTCAAATAAAGTTCGTTTTAACAAGACTAGTATAAAAAAATTGTATTTAAAAGTGTTATAGAATGTTGTTGAAAATGAAATGGACGTGTTGATAACTTTTGCTACATCTTCCGTTTATAAATTATTATTATTATTATTATTATTATTATTATTATTATTATTATTATTTTTTTTTTTGCAAAATGTTAATATAACATTGCTTTTTATCATCAAACAGACTCTACGCAAAAGCCCAATAATAAGAATGGGCGATTGTAAACAACGTGAATGGCCTACTAAGATTTATCATTCAGAAATCATGAATTAGGACTTAGGCCTTTTAGGTTGATAGAAATGAGTTAGTAACCTAGTAAAGTTGAATATGTTATTTTAATTTATTCGATTGTATAATTGATTTTATTAGCAAAGCTAAAAATCTAATTTAAAAAGGTAACATCTTGTGTTTATTTTGAAGTAAATGGAAGTAAGACATTACGTTTTATGATTGGAAATTTGTTTGTTTAAAGAACTGATTTACATGTATGGAATATTTAGGAATAATTATAGAAAATGGCGTATTTGGAAAAATTTAGATAACTCTTTTGCATTCTAACCAATGGTTTCGTACAACCAATTCAAAGGCTTTATAGTGCATTTGATGCATTTGACATAGAGTTTCAGTTCAGTTCACTCTAGTTCAGTCTAATCTTATATATTGTAACAAGATAATCATAAATCTATACAACTATTTCAATAGATTATAAATATTTCTTTTCAAGCTCATAATAACAAGCTCAAACAGAAAAAAGAAACAAAATCCACATGATATCAATTATTATTATTATTATTATTATTATTATTGTTATTATAATAGAGAAACAAGAACCCAAACTTAATTTTAGAATATATATATATATATATATATATATATATATATATATATATATATATATATATATATATATATATCAAGGAAGAGCATAGCATACACTGATGCGGCGTTGGATTGCTCCTCTACACAAAGGACACTCCATTCCTTGTATTTCATAAAGGTCATTGCATTTTACACACACCACCTGATGTGCACTTGGCTGAAACACCACCGACATTTTCTTCGATAGACATATTACACATTTCCTTTTCCCGATTCACACCACCTCCACCACCACCTCCGCCAGCGACCGAGACTTTTTCCGGTATCACCGTGGCGGTTTCCGGCAAGGAAGCGGCGGTTTTACTGCTTCATAATTATTGGCGTAGCTTATACCTCTTCTCAAAGCAGCTGTTTTTGAAGAATCTGATTTAGTCTTAACGATGAGATTTCTTTTTGAGTTTTTCGATGTTGTCTTTATATTTTTTAAGATTTTTATCTACTTTTCATCTAGGCAATATTTCTCCTTCTTGCCTTCCGATTTTATACTTAATCGCCTGATTAACCACTTTTTATTTCGTTTTCTCTTCCTGTTTGCATCTTATATGCGAATTACAACATAGATCAAATCAACTGTCTGCTTGAGACAAAATGACCATTTACCCTTACATTTCAACATAGAGATTTCATGATATTCATCAACTTTAACATTAGAGGAGCCGGGAGGGAAAAAATAAGAGCAAATATTGCTTAAAATTTCACTTTTTCAAGAATATACCTGTTAGGGCTAGGATCCTTCGAAATATTCACGATCCTCAAATATCCAGGATCCTCAGCTACCTCAGGATCCCAAAAACCACCGTTATTGTTTGTATTGACATTTATAACGGTTATATTCCGTTCCAAAATACAGAACTAGCCAAGGGAAGACCAATTCTCAACGAAGAATCATCTCAACTATGCTAAAGACCCGGAATACTTTGTCAAATAACGTTCGTAAAGTTGGTCATAGAGGATCCCGGAAACATCAGACATCTTATTGGCTAGTTTAGACTATAAATTGACACTTGTATCTCACACACAACATATTGTTTTTTTGCTAGAAGCTTACTCTACGAAATTATTTACTTGTTCACACAAGAATACTCTTTGTAATCATCACTTTACATTAATAAAATCATCAAGGCATGTGATCATTGTCACCTCCCAAGGTTTTGTGTCGGAGATCCTAACAAGGATCAAGGGTTTTCCTTGTAAACCATTGTCTCACTCTCCTTATCATTTTCTATTGCACAATTCGAACATCACAACCTCTCATTCAATTTGATTGATTAGTACTTGTGTAATTTTTGACCAAAATAATTTGGCGCCCACCGTGGGGCTGTGGTGTTCAAAATCCTCGAAAAAAATCATCTCTACACAATCGATCCTTTCTTCGTCCTCTATTACTTCCATTCCAACCAAAAACCTACAGCCTCCTCCCAGTGGGCCCCCTACTCAGATGAAAACGCCTGACACTTCCAAGAAAAGCACCCCCTCTATCGCTAATCAAGGAAGTTTGGGATCCTCAGGACTCCAGGATCCGACTGCCTCAGTCACTACTGCAGAACTTTTCGCTATGAAGAGGAAAATGACGCAAATGGTGACCCAACAACAGGAGGAGAATAGAGCACTGCTCAAAGAAGTGGAGAGGATGAAGGCGGAATTTCAGATATCCCAAGAAACAATTCCCACAGTTGTGAAACAAAGGATCCTGGACTTCGATAATGCAAGATCCTTAGAAAATCATCAGAAGAACACGATTCCTACCACTATGGCGTCACCCTAGGGGGAAAACTATGGGCAACCGAGCATCTATGATCGATGATCTCAATGAGCCTTTCAACACTCCTAGAAACCTTGATTCTAGTAACTTCTTAAACAACAATACCGGTAATACTGACTATACTAGCATTGATGCAGGAATAAACCCAAACATGGTCAAGGAAGTTTAGCAATTGAGGTAAATGATCTCAAGCGTACCCGGGGTGGTCCAACCCATACCAAAAATGTCACCAACGAGTCACAGGATCTCGAGATTTTCTCCAGCAATAGCCAATACTGAAGTTCCCAAGCGCTTCCAAACTCCTATCATGAAGCTTTATAATGGAACGACGGATCCTGAAGAACACATAGCATAATACCGAGAAAGGATGGAGATGATTCCTATTCCAGGGCACTTGAAAGAAGCTTGCCTATGCAAAGGATTTGGCTCAATCCTTACAGGATCAACTCTCAAATGGATGCTAAACTTTCCCCCATACTCTATTACTTCTTTTGCACACTTAGTCAATATTTTCAATAACCTGTTTTCTTGCAGTAGAACCTTCGAGAAGATTACTAGTGATCTCTATCGAGTGGTTCAGAATCCTAAGGAAAGACTTAGGGATTTCGTTAACAGGTTCGGCAGGGAAGCTCTGAGTATCCCCAACATCGACATGGATATTGCTATAGAGGCCTTCAAGATGGGACTAAGGAAGGATTCACCCTTCTACGAAGACCTTGTGATGACCCCATGCAAAATATTGGACGAAGTATGGTGCCGAGCGTTAAAATTCATAAGGCTTGAAGGGGAAAAAGAAATACAGAAGAGAAGCAACCCTTCAATTCAAAATGAGAACCCCAACACGAAGGCTGAATCCTCAACCCCAAGATCCTACAAATCAAAGCCCTATTCCAAACTGGATCTTCACAGGGTCAATGCCCTCAAGGATGAAGGAGAAGAAGAGGAACTTCTTAGGATCACTGACTATTCTTTTTCTGTAGATGTTTCATGTATAATTCATGCTATGCATGATCTTGGAGACAAAGCAAGATGGCCAAAGAAGGATAACAAGTCCACAAGTTGGAAAGACAAGTCTGAATGATGTGCTTACCATGAAGACTTCGGTCACAGGATGGAGGACTGCATAGCCCTAAGAAAAGAAATAATTTACCTCCTTAGTAAGGGACACCTCAAAGAGATCCTTAGGAGAAAAAGAGAAAAATCTAAGGAGAACAGCCAGGATGGTCACAAGATCCCGGAGAAACCAGGATCCCCACCTGCCGACACTAAGATAATTAACGTTATATCAGGCGGATCTAACATCTGTGGAACTTCTTATTCTTAGGATAAAAGACAAGCCAAGGTCTCCAAAAAAGAAAAAGAATATAGACCATGGAAGAACATCATGGTTAGCAGTGAAAAATAAATCACATTTGACGAGATTGATAGGGAGGGGATTCTGGATCTTCACCATGACGGACTCGTGATAAAACTGTACATGGCCAACCATTTCATGAGAAGGATCCTTGTTGATGGAGGATCCTCGGTCAACATCGTGCTCCTAGACGCACTAAAAAGGATGAACATCCTAGAAACAGAAATAATCAAGAGCTCCTCGGTCCTGATACGATTTAGCGGAGAGACGAAACACATGATTGGGGAAATAAAGCTACCAATACACATAGAGGGGGTAAACTCCATACAAAAATTTTGTGTTATTGACACCTTATCTTCTTATAATGTGATACTAGGTAGACCATGGATCCACGAGATGAAAGCGGTTCCATCAACATATCATCAATGTGTAAAATTGCCTACTCCATGGGGAACTATGAAGATCATGGGAGATCAACAAGAATCCAAAGAATGTTACAAAAACTCTATGAAATCTACGACCAAACCTTAGCAAGCATAGCAATTAAGGCAGGGGAATGACATATTCTAGAAACGAAGGAGCAAGATGTGAAAGAAGTGTCCCTGGGCATCGAGGATCCTGAAGCTAAAGTCCTCATAGGATCCTCAATGCCTGAGCAAATTGAGCAAGATCTATTAAACTTCCTAAGAACCAGAAGCAAGACATTTTCATGTAAACACGAAGATATGACAGGTATAAACAAGAGTATTATCACTCAAAAACTTAATATTGATCTTTCTTTCAGACCAATACACCAAAAGAGAAGGAAGTTTGCACTTGAAAGGAATCGGGTCATCCAAGAAGAAGTAGAGAAGCTCCTCAAGACAGGAATGATCAAGGAAGTAAAGTTCCCAAGATGACTAGCTAACGTGGTTTTCATACAGAAGAAAATGGAAAATGTCGAGTATGTGTAGACTACATAAATCTTTACAGGGCTTGTCCTAAGGATCCTTTCCCTCTACCGCATATTGACTCTATGATAGATGCGACGGCTGGACATGAACTCTTAACCTTCATGGATGTTTCTGCAGGATTCCAACGAATCCAAATGGAACCATCCGACCAAGAAGATATGTCATTCATAACACCAACATGTATATATTGTTACATTGAGATGCCTTTTGGTCTTAAAAATGCAGGAGCAACATATTAGAGACTGGTGAATCGGATGTTTAAAGACAAGTTGGGGGACACCATGGAAGTCTACATAGATGACATGGTGGTGAAATCAATGAAAGCTGAAGATCATCTTAGGGATCTTAAAGAGGCATTTGACATCCTAGACGAATACAATATGAAGTTGAATCCACTCAAATGCCACTTTGGGATGAAGTCAAGCAAGTTCCTTGGATATATTTTAACCAAGAGAGGAATCGAAGCAAGCCCAGAATAGATCAAAGCAATCATCGAGCTGAAATCTCCATCCTCAACAAAATACATCCAAAGGCTAACCAGAAGGGTAGAGGCGCTGAATAGGTTTATTTCAAGATCCTCAAAAAGATGTAAACCCTTCTACGATATCTTGAAGAAGAACAAAAGGTTCAAATGGACTGAAGATCACAAAAAAAAAGCCTTTCAGGAACTCAAAAAATACTTGATTTCCGCGCCATTACTGGTAAAGCCCATAGATGGGGAACCACTCCTCTTCTACCTCTCAGTAAGTGCAGTCTTGGCGAAGGATCTTAATGGAGACCAGCATCCTATCTACTATGTAACTAAAAGTCTCCTGGATCCTGACACTAGGTACTCTTACCTCGAAATTTTTAATTCTTGCCTTAGTAACTGCTTCTACTAAATTAAGAAATTTTTTCGAAACACATACTATACACGTAAATACTAATTATCCTATTAAGAATGTCATGAGAAAACCAGAAATGTCAGGAGGGATGGAAAAATGGTCGGTGAAGTTAAGCACGTTCGACATCAGATACGAACCAAGATCCGCCATAAAGTCACAAGCATTAGCAGACTTTGTGGCTGACTTTAGTGATGATCTACGAAATGAAGTAGACATGGAGGCCAAGCAACTCCTAGAAGATGAACACTTGGGAAAATAGATGTTGCTCACAGATGGAGCTTCAAATCAAAAAGAAACATGACTAGGGATCATACTAAAGTCGCCACAGGGGGACATCCTACCCCAGGCATTGAGTTGCAAATTCAACACTACCAATAACGAAGCACTGATCATGGGACTACAATTGGATAAGGATCTACAAATTAGGGATCTCCATGTATTTGTTGAATCTTTATTACTAACTAATCACTTCAATGGATCTTAGGTAGTGAAAGGTGAAAGATTAGCACTATATCTGGAGATCCTCAAAAAATTAGCTTCTAATTTCGAGAACTGTACCCTAACCCAAGTTCCTAGAGAAGAAAACATAGAAGCAGACGCATTAGCCAACTTAGGATCCTCCCTTAGGATCCTACTACAAACAAAGATCCTTATAACCCATATAGTAACCCCCAGCCATAAAAACGCTCTCCGACAAAATCAGAAGATCCTAAAAGACCGACAAGCGTAGCAACTATTGAAGATCCTGACCCTAGGATCTCTCCTCAAAGGGATCCCAACGAGCAGGATCCTCAAAGAACTCCGCGATCATGGACCCAACCCATTATGGAGTATCTTCAGAATGGCAGAATCCCAACAAAAGAAAAAAGCAAAAGAGCATTCAGAACAAGAGTCTCAAGATTCGTTTTAATCCAAGGTAAACTCTATAAAAAATCTATGGCAGGTCCATACCTTATATGCTTGGGAGATCCTGAAGTTGTAGAAGTCTTGAAGGAAAAACATGAAAGAGACTGTGGCAGTCACATGGGGGGCAGATCCTTATGCTCCAAAATACTAAAAACAGGGTACTACTGGCCAACCATGAAGAAAGATTCTTTTCTACATTCTCAAAAGTGTGATGTTTGCCAAAGACATAGCAACATCCTACATCAACCGGAAAAACCTCTACATCCTATTATCTCATCATGGCCATTCAAGAAATGGGGAATGGATATAGTGGGAAAATTACCAGTAGCCCCAGGAGGAAAAGTCTTCATGCTGGTGATGACTGATTACTTCTCCAAGTGGATCGAAGCTGAAGCCTTCGTTCAGGTAAGAGACAAAGAGGTATTATCATTTATTAAACGTAATATCTTGACCAGGTTCGGGATCCTGACTGAAATCATATGCGACAATGGATTCTCATTCATAAGCAAAAGGACGACAAACTTTTGCACAAGTTGGGGAATCAAAATGATAATGGACTCCTGTTCATCCCCAAGCTAATGGTCAAGTAGAATCCAACAATAAAATCATAGTAAACAACTTAAAGAAAATATTAGATAAGAAGAAGGGAAGATGGGCATAAGAGCTTCCTTTCGTCTTATGGGCGGATACGAATACTTCCAAAGTAGCCACGGGTCAGACCCCCTGCTCTTTGGTGTTTGGGGTAGAAGCAGTGATCCCCACCAAAGTAATGATCCCGACGGCAAGATACTTACTGCAGGATCAAGAAAACAACAACAATATCCTAGCATAGGATCTTGACACTGTTGACGAACTCAGAGATCTTGCCAAAATACGTAGTGCTGCTCATCAACAAAGAAACACCAAGGCTTACAATAAGAACATAAAAATTAGAATATTTCAAATTAGAGACTTGGTATTAAGGAAAACATTCCAAAACACCAAGGATCCTACTGCAGGAAAATAAGCTCCTAACTGGGAAGGACCATATCTCATAGATGCTGAAGTAGGAAAAAGAGCATATTGGATAGCAACACCCGAAGGAGACGTTCTGCCAAGATCCTAGAATGCTATACACCTCAAAGCATACTACATGTAAGTAGGGTCGATTGATCCACAACAAAACCAAGGTACACATGTTCTTTATCTTAAAATTTTCATTATTACTTATTTTCTCCTCGAATACATTACTAACTTAAGCATCGGGGGGGCGATAGCTAGATTAACGCCCATCCCTAGCTAATGTCTGCTATGCAGAACAACGTACAGCTAAGGATCTTCAAGATTAAAGATCCTGAAATGTAAGGATCCTCAAGTTTAAGATCCTGAAACTTAAGGATGTTTGCACATGAAGATCTCAACGTCTTAATACTTGATAAACCCCATTATATTTAATGATGTAATATTTAAACTATCATATACACAAGCTAGAGACTGATCATCTCTCCTATGCTTAAGAGTACTTAATACCCTCTAAGGTTTAAAGAACTAATTACCTCTTTCACACGAACTAAGGTTTATACACCTCGCTTGGACGCATGATATCTAACTGTGGGATACGAATAAGGGGATCATTTCACGATTCAGTGTCTTGGCAACCCTCTTATCTTTGAACATAAGTTGAGATCCTTAAGGTTTATAACATTCTCATGTTATCCAAAAATTGGGATCTTGCCCCAGAAAGTACATAAGGTCTGTAACATCTTCATGTTATCATAGGTGGGAAATCTGCCCCAGAGAATACACTCGAATCATAACATTTTCATGTTATCATAAGTAAGGATCTTTCCTATGAATTATATCGCAAGTCGGGATCCTCCCCATTTTATAACATTAACATGTTATCCATTGAACCCATGGTGTTACACAAGAATTTTGGCAAAGTCTATAACCTAAACAAGTTATCATAAGGAGAGATTTCCCATGTATCATCTGAGATCCTCATCCTTAAGGGTCTCTGTCAGTAAGGGTCCTCATCAACCCTCATTGGTAAAGAGCCTCATTATCAACAGTAAACCGAAGTTCTCTCCTAAGTTGAGATTTATCCTCAGCAAATTTCAAGACTTACAAAGATTAAGAAAAAACTTGGAGATAATCAGGTTCCATCTGCCCTTATTCTCAAAGAACATTAGATAAAGTTTAAGGATCCTGAATTTTCGTGGGTCCTAAGCTAAAATTATCTAATTACTAAGATTCAAATATGCCATAAATAAACTACTAAAGAAATTCTATTTCAGGGCTATTTGTAGGAACCAAGCTTTCCAAGATCCTAACTATTTAAGGATCCTAATATCATAACAACCATGCAGAAAAAAGAGGAGAAAGATTTAAAAGGGAAATGCTACCATGTCATTCAAAAAGGGGTTGCATATCAAACCTGCCAAAAGATTAATTGTCTTGAATCACTTACAAAAACAAAAACTACTTAAGCCAATTTTTTGCAGGCCTAGACCTTAGCCTAATCATCATCGATCGCGTCCTTCTTCTCCCCTCCTCCGATCAGCAACAATACAAGATCCTGATTGACGATAGCAGGCTTATTGGTCAGTTTGGCCAATGCCTCGTGCTATCCGTCCACATCCCAGGAACCTTCATTTTCCAGATCCTCCGCCAGCTTAATCTTAGCCTGCAGAATAGCTATCGCAACGCTTGTCTTTGCATCAACGATCACCTCCTCGAGATCTGCGAGATACTATTCCTCCTTGTCGACTTTTTGTTTACTCAACAACTCCACCCTATGGAGAAGATCCTCATTGGTGACCCGCCATGTCTTCTCCTGCTCTTTTAGAACAAACTCAGCTTTATTGACACGGACCCTGAGGTCGTTAGTAACGTGGGAAACGTGAGCAAAGACGTGGAAGAAACATAAACATTAACATTTGAGAGAACATGTATGATAAATTAATATAAATAATGCATGTGTGCAGAATACTTACAACTTGGGAAAATAAGGATAACTTCCCAAGAGCATCCTCGATGTTGAGGTTCTCTAGGATGAAGTCTACAGCCTCAGAAGTCTTTCATTTTTGGGATCCTGAAGCCTTAACCATAAGATCTATATGAGATCTCTTGGTAAGAGGAAGAATTTCACATTTTTACTGCTTGACCTTGATCGAACCGCTGGTCATATCATCTTCAAGATCTACCAAACCAAAACGGGCCTTTGACCGGGTAGATTTGGAACCTGCCAGAAATCCTTATTAAATCAGGATCCTCTAAAAGACACATTCGAGAAAAATAATGTTGCCAGTGGCCATAAAGACAGTGTAGAGGAACCCTCTTAGAGACTGGAATGTTCGAGCTTAAACGACCTCTCGAGTGCAGGAAGCGCGAGAAACTTGGAAATCTTGTCCTCAGAATCGTCAGCAGCAGGAGCGAGCTCCTCAAATTTGAACGTTGCATCAAAACAAACAAAATAAGGGAAGTAAATTTCAAGATCCTTAAAAGTCTAAATTAAATGCTACCCTTTTTAATCCATGTTTTTGGTAGGAAATCCCCTTAAGGAATCGAGTCACGTCTCACAAAGAAGTATTTTTCCTTCCAAGCACCATCATTTTGTTTAGGTTTCAGAATGAGGTGGGGTTTGTTTGTCTTGACTCTTAAGAGGAAACGAGAAGAACCAAAAGTAGAAAGATCATAAATGATAGCCAACTCAGATGATCCAATGTCCATATTTTTGGACTGATTTAAGCGGTCGATCCAAAATAGGATCCTCCAGACCACAAACATAGTTTGGATATAAAAAATATAGGTAGTCAGAAAGAAATTGCGAACGATTCCAGTAAAAGGTTAGGTTAACCCTAAAGTAAACGAATATTCAGGAACGCAGACCCATGTCGGAGACACAAAATCAGGTTGGACTGTAGCTTCAAAGGGACGGAAAAATACGTCGGAAGAAAAAGCCCCAATAGTTTTCAACGATTCTATATCCTCACCATCAAAGGAGCAAACCTCATCATAGGTTAAAATTGCTTAAATGTTGAAGTCATTCTCGGGAGAGGTAACAACACTACCTCGAGAACGAATAGCTCTCTTGGCCATGACGAGAGGTATTGAAGAGACGAAAGGAAACAAGTAGTAAGAAAATTTACCTTCACAGTAAGATGATGACGACTGAAGGAAGTAAAGAGGGAGTTACCAAAAGTCCACATTTATAGCCAGGAAAATATAATAAATATGATTTGACTGTTTCTTGATTATCTCGATAAAGATAAAACATATCCATTAAGGGATAATTTTTAAATTCCTTTTTTAAATTTAATTTAAGTTATTCCTTCAACATTTTTGAAATTAACTCTTACATTTTCAAGAATAACTTGGGGGTAATTGTTAGGGCTAGGATCCTCAAATGTACAGGATCCTCAGCTACCTCAGGATTTCGGCAATCACCGTTATTATTTTTATTGACATTTATAATAGTTATATTATGTTCAAAAATGCAGAAGCATTCAAGGGAAGACCAATTCTCAATGAAGAATCATCTCAACTATGCTAAAGACCCGAAATACTTGGTCAAATAATGTTCGTAAAACTAGTCATAGAGAATCCCAGAAATATCGGACATCTTGTTGGCTAGTTTAGACTATAAATTGACACTTGTATCTCACACACAAAACACTGTTTTTTGCTAGAAGCTTACTCTACGAAATTATTTACTTGTTCACATAATAATACTCTATGTAATCATTACTTTACATTAATAAAATCATCAAGGAAGGTGATCATTGTCACTTCCCAAGGTTTTGTGCTGGAGATCCTAACAAGGATCAAGGGCTTTTCTTGTGAAGCATTGTTTCACTCTCCTTATCATTTACTAATGCACAATTCGAACATCACAACCTCTCATTCAATTTGGTTGATTAGTACTTGTGTATTTTTGACCCAAAAAATACCTCAACTTGATCTCTTTGTTCTTTAGCATGTTGAAGATCTTCTTGCAGCTGAGCTAACTTGCGCTTCTCAGCTACAAGCTCTTCTTGAAACAAGGTTTGGTGTTTTCCAATAACTGTAATTACATAAGTGTCTTTTTTTCTCTCTTCTATACCTCTTGATAGCTGGGAACTGACTCAACAACCTGTAAATTTGTAGCTTCCATTTCTAGCCTTAAGTTAGCATTCTCAACATCCAGTCTACAGATAATTGAGTTGGCATGCCCAATCTGGCTTCTATCTTTGCTTAAAGCATTTTCCATTTCAGAAAGCTTCTTCATGGTGTTATCTTCTAATGTTTGTTTCTCTTTCTTTAATCACTCTACTTCCTTTTTTCTTTTCTTAGTGTTTTAAGTTCAGTTTTTTTCTTTACCAAGTCTATGTGCAGCTTGCATGCCCGTCTGATTAGCCCATTCTGTCCATTCATGTAACTGGTTTTGAAGCTCACGTACCCTTGGAATAAGTTTTAAAATTTTTTCATGTATTTTATCTTATAGGATCCACCGCCCAAAGGGTATTGTGGGATTGTTTGTTTTTACAGGAAGTGAAAGAGATAAATCGGTTTCAGGAGTGATATTGGTATTTGGTGATGTAGAAAGGCTACTACTTGAAGTTTCTGTATTGATAAAGGGGAGATGAGGACAATTTTTCTAGAAGTGGAACCATTTTTAAGAATGGTGTCTATAGGTTGTGACACAAACTTTAGTTTCTTATCAAGAATTAAACCACCAATGTTACCATGTTTACTAGCTCTAGAAGTCCCTTTTAACCTATGTATGCGATAGGTTTTATCCAAATGAACTGATTTATGTCTTAGTATATAATCTCTCTTATTAATCCTAATGATCTTTCTACTCCCTAAACCTTTTTCTTCATGGGTTTGTGATGAAAGGCTAATGGATCTACTCATTGTTTTAGAAGTAGAGATTTGGGTCCTTTTCTATGATGAAATTCTGTCCATAACAAATTGGGGCTTTGGTTTTAAATGAGGAACTTGTGAAATTAGTGGTGCCTTAAACATAGAATTATTTACACATGTTATGGAGGCCATTACAGGTGCTTCTAAAGGAGCAGAAAGGGAAGAATGATTTGATTTACATGGATTTTGAAAAGCTTCTGAACTGTTACATTCTTTCTACATTTGGTTGTCAACCAAATTAGAGGAACAACCATTTGAAGCCCTGTCACCATTCATTGCACAAGCTTGAGAGACGTTCATATCAGATATCAACAAGCACCACACTGTATCACCGATGCTAAAGAAAGGTCTGATTTCACAAAGAACACAAACCAGTTCTGCAAGTGTATGCTTCTCCATTTGTTGTAGATTTTCAAAGTGATGTTGTTCCCTTAATGGATAGACCTCATACTTGTTTCTAAGGAATATCAAAGTGTTTTCTAACATATTTGACAATGTATCTTTACAACTACAACAAAGACCAGCCCTGAGAACAACTTTAGTTGCAACTTCTTCTGTGAAACCAAAAGTGAGATATCCCTAAATTCATGGTCATTTAAAAAAATTTATTTTTGCTTATTTAAAAATTAGAGTATCCATTTTAAGGAATAATATTGCGGAATTTGTTCCCAGAAAACATGATAAATATATTATCAAAGCATTTCCAAAGAAATGTATTTTGTTTATATTTAAAACATTAGGATGTTATCGTCAATAAAGAAACATAAGCATAAACATACCTTACATTAATTTACACTAATGATTTACATCTCCGTGAATCTCTCAATGTAATGTAGCTTTGTATCGACACCTGTGATACAAATAAACTGAATGGGTCATGTTGGGAAACCTGGTGAGTACATAGGGCTTTCAACCCACAATAATATAGTTAATTTGTTTCATCACATATTTCATGTCAAACAATTAACCCGATTACCCATCCCCATTTTCTTTATTTAATATTCCCTAAACATTTATCCTAAGGGTCATCTCTTACATCGTATTTACCTCTCATCATCACATTTCCTTATATGTTTGTTCCTAAGGACATTTCCTAAGGATCATCGCCTACATCACATAGACAATACTGATTTGGGGATTACCCCCCCAATACATGTCTAGTAACGGTTAGAGTATCATTGCAGGAATACGTAGTTACTACATCGCCTAAACACGTAATTCATCACCTACAGGTTATGAGCCTGCCGGTGTTTCCGTCACACCCCCAAACCAAGGATGGCGGAAATGTCCGGGGGTGGCGGACTTCATGTATAGTATCATAACCACGAGTATAATAGTGACCAAAGCAATTACAACCACCATAAATATAATCGAGAAAGTTACATCTTAGTATGAGTTTACATGTTTCAAAATCAATTACATTATGGTGACAAAATGAAATGTTTGATGTCTTAGCGTCCCATCCTCAAAAGCTGTTGATTTCCTGTTTCACTGATTTCCTGAGAATACAAGTAGTTTCGAAAAAGTGTCAACAATTAAGTTGGTGAGTTCATAAGCTTTTGGATGTAGAGTTTGAAAACTTTTGTTTGTAAATGTAATGCATACTCAAGAAAAATCCAATATTTTCCTTATAAAATGTTATGTAGTCTTAAATCCCAAGACCGAATGTATGTGTGTGTTTCGTATTTGTAACGTGTTTGTAATTGTAATGTATACTCAAGAAAAATCCAATATTTTCCTTATAAAATGTTATGTAGTCTTAAATCCCAAGACCGAATGTATGTGTGTGTTTCGTACTTGTAACGTGTTTGTAGTTTTAAATAGATAAAACTCCTTTTTAAAGTAGAAATTCTTGTAAAATATATGTGTCGTTATCTCCCTATGTGAGTCGCTATAACCATACTATGACAGAGTAGACCTGCTGCGACGTTCTTCAGGTGTCAGAATTGTTATGATATTTGTCACCCCGACCGTCCGGTCGGGTTATTGCAAGTAGCTTGGGAGTGGGTTGTCAATCCCAATATAGATCTATATACAATTATTACGCTCTCCCTACAAGAGACTCTGGTTATAACTAACAGGAATTTTAACCCGTACTCTAAGAGTACAATGAAGATATGTCTCACAATTTACGTTAACGAATTTATGTGTGGCTTGACTGTAAAACCTTTTCTGTGGTGGAAGTAAATCCCCTTTTATGTAGTATGTTTGTAATGTAAAATCCATAAACTATACTTATTCACAGACTGGTCCGAATTCGTTTATGAAATGATAGATAGTTTTGTAAAAATCGCCATAAATTGTAAAAAAATCGTATGGAGATGTGCAAGTAGTCATTAGAAAGGTATAAACCTGAAATACTTTCATTTTAAAAAGTTTTGAAAGATATTAAGTCTAAGATGATTAAAACAGTCCGTGAATAGAACTCAACTTTTCTGTGAAAAGCTGAAGTATGAGTTTGAATTATGTTAGGGTGATTTAACTTGTATTCCCCCTTAAAACTTGAAGAAAACATAAAAATGTAGGGGGTATGAACTCACCTTGAGTGATCCCTTGGGATGTATGTTTAAGAGAAGGGGTTTCCCAGTCAAGAACACTTGGAGAAAGCTTGAGGATTTGAAGATCCTAAGGACAAATATGTCGATATTTGTGTAAGAAATCCATGATTCGAGTGAAGGTGTGTAGAATGTTCAAGTGTAAGATGAAGACACTTACCAAAAGTGGATGAAAAGCTTGAGATCAGCACTTGAAATCTCGAGTTTTGAGAGAGATGAAATGAGAGAGAAATGAGTTTGCTTTTTGGTGGAAGTGAATGAGATCTAAAGGATGCGAGGAGTATTGACTCTTTGGGTGCATGGGATTAAGGAAACTTGTTGAAGAGGGTGAGGGTACAATGAATAGACTAGGGCTGATGGAAATAGTGACATAAACCATCAATAGTGATATGAAGGTTGTCATGGATTGGGTATGGTGTCATAACTTCTTGGAAAAGTCAACACTCATGGACAATATCTTGTAGAAAAGATATTATCCATAGTTAAAGTTTTCCCCAAAATATGATTAAAATATGGATTTATGGCGTCTAATATGTTAAAATATAGGTGTGTGTGGAAATCCCCTGTCAAAATCATCAAAAATGGGCTAAAAACGCGAAAGTGGTCGAAAACCGAAAGTGAGGAGCGAAGCTCCGAGGGTTCGGTTCATGTTGCTGAGGACCGAAAGTTGGTGATCTTCGGACCAAAGGTTGCTTCAGGACCGAAGGTATGTTTGGTCTGAAATGGCTTGACCCGAACCAAGGAGAGATTGACCGAGAACAGATGAACCAAAAGCAGACTAGGACCGAAGTAGTGAGACCGAACCAAAGTGCAAGGAACCGAACCGAAGGTGGTTTCGGTCCTTAAGAGGGACTTCAGTCTTAAGAGTAGTTTTAGTTCTAATGGAGAGGTTTCAGTTCTATAAGAGGTTCGGCTCTAATAGGTTCGGTTCTAAGAGGGTTCGGCCCTATATGGCTGATTTTCAAATAAACTTCTCGTTTCGAGTGATTTTTGACTAAGTTAAGGGTTGGGATGCCCCAGGTGATTATAAAAAGTTAAAAGAGATTTTGAGATAGATTTGGGAAAGACCATGCTTGTGACCTTTGTGAGTGCTTAGCTTCGCAACGCAAGGTTTGTAAACCCCATTAAGCCTTGTCATGAGTGTTATTCGCCCCCGGAGGGTATGTAGTAATGTTTTATTGAGTAGATCCATCACTTACCCTGATTAGGGTTTAGATTTTCTGAACATGTGAAAACTCTAAGTGATACTTTGCATTAAGATAGTGTGTTGTACAATAGTAAACATAATGTAAACCCTAATATACAAGGGTTAATTGAGTTGACCGGTTTGACTTGTTGACTTTATTTTACTTTGACTTGACCAGAAAGTGACGGTTGTCACATCATCCCCCCGTTAGAAGGAATTTTGTCCCGAAATTAGCACTTTGACCGGGACTTCAAGAGTTGGGGAAAAGATGCGGGTATTTTTATTTCATCTTGGCCTTCGCGTTCCCAGGTGAACTCGGGTCCTTGCTTAGCGTTCCATTGGACTTGCATAATGGGAATGCGACTTTTGTTTCGTTCTTTTGATCTCTCGATCCATGACTTCAACCGGTTCTTCTATGAAGTGGAGGCTCTCGTTTATTTCGATTTTGTCGAGAGGTATCACAAGAGTCTCGTCAGACAGAGACTTCTTTAAATTTGACGTGTGTATGGTCGGATGTACATTATTAAGTTCTTGTGGTAATCGAGGTTTGTATGCCACTGGACCAATCCTGGCAAGGATTTCGAATGGTCTGATATACCTTGGATTTAGTTTCCCACGATTAACAAAATGTATCATTCCTTTCAATGGTGAGACCTTTAGTAGGACTCGGTCACCAACCCGGAATTTCGAGGGTTTGCGTTGCTTATCAAGTGTAGCGCTTTTGTCGATCTCAAGATGCTTTCAGTCTTTCTCAAATTTGCACGATCTTTTCCGTAGTCTCCCTTATAATTTCAGGGCTAATGAGGGTGCTGTTAGGGACTTGCCCCTTTACTAGCTGTGTATCTCCCATTTCAGCCCAGCGCAACGGTGATCTGCACTTGCGGTTATAGAGAGGTTCGAATGGATCGGCCTTGATGCTAGTGTGATAGTTGTTGTTGTATGAAAACTCAATAAGCGGTAAGTGGGTATCCCACGATTTACTGAAGTCAATCACACAAGCTCTTAGCATATCTTCCAAGGTTTGAACAGGTCGTTCGCTCTGTTCGTCGGTTTGTAGGTGGTAGGTCGTACTCATGTCTAGCCTAGTCCCTGTAAGGACTGCCAGAATCGTGAAATGAATCTACTATCTCTGATAGAGATAATGGATATTGACACACCATGCAGTCTTATAATCTCTTTGTTGTACGTTCTAGTTGTAACAACGTAAATTTTCAAAACAAAATTTTCATTTTCAAAACCATAATTTTTCACAAAATAACATCAACATATTGTTTCAAATGTATTTATCACAAGATATCTCCCCAGAATCCAAAACATAAACTCCTCAAGTGTGTACGGATCATGCCGGCGCCTTCCCGCGCTCATCACTGGTACCTGAAACACATCACACAACAACTGTAAGCATAAATTCTTAGTGAGTTCCCCAAAATACCACATACAACACATACGCCGCTCAAGGCTATAATACGACCCTCCGGTCGATGTGTCTCAGCGGGACCCTCCAGTCCCGTAGCTCGTTGGACCCTCTGGTCCGGTCATAGCTCGTTGGGCCCTCTGGCCCGGTCTGTATTGTTGGACCCTTCGGTCCGGTCTATAACAACATACAACATACACATAGCACATAGCACATAAACACATAAGACCCTCTGGTCTACACAATATACCACTCTAGGTAAGTATAGTGAGAAGACTCACCTCGATGTCTCGGTAAATATCTGTCTCGGAATAAACGTGATCTAGCCTCCGCCTAATCACACAAAGTAATACACTCATAAATACAACTGCACTCAACCCTAAAGGTCAACAAGGTCAACAGTCAACTTTAACCGGACTCGGCGAGTGCACTAGGGCGACTCGGCGAGTCTATATGTGTCCACTGACTCTCTTGGATCCTCTCTTGACACACCGAGTACTTCTCTGACTCGACGAGTTCCACCTGGCATGAATCGTGGGGCCACCACGACTCAACTCGCCGAGTCTCAAGAACAACTCGGCGAGTTCCGGCTTGACTCAGTTTCCCCCGACTCTCCCTGACTCACTGAGTCGTCCCCTCAACTCGACAAGACCACTCGCTGAGTGGTTACGGGCAAACTTCATGCTACTCGTCGAGTCTGTTCTTCAGACTCGACGAGTTCATGCCATGCATAAACTCAAACTCACTTCTGAGGTCAGATCTGTTCCATACAATCATAGATCTGGCCTCCCCAAGCATGATAATCATGTAAAGTCCAAACCTTGGTGCTCAAACAACATCTATTTGCTCCTATATGATGTTTTAGCCCCATATCTCATAACCCTTGGTCAAAACTCCCATGAATCCTCATAAAGCTTAAGGAATAAAGCTTCTCTGGACCTCTATGGATCCCATTTCAAGCCTCATCACAAATAGGGACGAAATGGACATCAAATCTAACCAACTAAGGGGTCAAGAAACCCTAAACCCCCATGTTCATCATAATAATAGAAAAGGGAGCCAAAATATACCTCCAAAATGATGCTATGAGCTTCAAATTCGAAGGATGTCCACCTCCCTTGCCTCCTATTGGCTAGAATCTCCTTTGACTTGCCAAACAAAGCTTCAAAGGTTAACAATGGCCTCCTCTCTCTCCCAAAATGCTCAAGATCTCTTTAGGGTTTCTCTCTGGGGTTGGTGGCCGCAAATGACGGCCATAAGCCCCTTTAAATAGGTCTCAAACCCTGGAAATTAGGGTTTCATTAAACAGCGTGGACTCGCTGAGTCTAGACGCGAACCCGCGTGCAAAACCGCGATCCTACTCGGCGAGTTCAGACTCCAACTCACCGAGTCTACTCACATCATTCAAAAATAAAAGAATAAAATAATACCTGGGAATCCGGGTGTCACACTAGTCAATTTCCCCATCTTGTCGGTTTCTTTGATTCGTAGGAAGTGTGCGGATTTGGTCAACCTATCAACGATTACCCCAAATGGTATCGAGACCACCCATTGTCTTCAGTAACTTGGTTATGAAGTCCATGGTTATCCGCTCCCACTTCCTTTTGGGTATCACTAGTTGTTGTAGGAAACTCGAAGGCTTCTGTTATTCTACCTTGACCTTGGCACAAGTCAGATACTTGCCCACATGTGTAGCGATGTCCGGTTTCCTATTCGGCACCGATATCACTTTTTGAGGTCCATATACATCTTTTTTGGGCCTGGATGAATAGAGCAGCGAGTTTTATGTACTTCGTTCGTGACGACGTCTCAGAATCCACCAACTTCGGTGTCCAGATCCGGTTCATGGGATAACGTGCCCCGCTGCTCTTGCCTTCTAGGTTCTTATGATCAGTGAAGATTGTACATTTCGTGTCGTAATAGTTCCTCCAAATCTCTAGGACGAATACTAATGCTCCTAGTTCGAGGTCATGTGTGACCTAGCCGACCCCGTACGTCTTTAGTCGTCTTAAGGCATAAGTAATGACTTCTCTTCGGAGCGCTGCATAGGGCCTGCTTTAGTGTTTGGAGGGCGGTTTCTTTCTTTTCTCTCTAAGTGATTTTTGATTCTTGTTTGTCGTTCCAGTGGATCTTCACCATTTTATCTGCCAATTAGATCGGTAGAGAGCATATGGGTTCGGTTTACGCGAATAGACTCATTTGAATGGTAGAATGTCCACTCGGACTCCTGGGTAGCCTTGTCTCGAAGTTCATTGTTGGACTCATACCTGGTCCATCTATCATTAACTCGTGCATATAGGTCGTATATAATTAAGATTGGTAAGACAATCGGATGAGTAACCCTGCCCCAAGTCCACAACCAAACAAGGAACAGGAAATAGGGCGGGAACACTCATCCAACATTCATAGAATCTTAATTATATACCACTCTCGCGTATACACATAGTAGTGGTAGGTTAATTGTGTTCGTCCCAAGCCTCTGTTCTTGAACTTTATCTGCTGCATGCGTGATATTCCGAAGGGTCCGCTATAATTACTACGGAAAGGTTTCGGATTGCATAATAGTCCTCTCTTGAGTACTTCGAGGTTTCGTAATGAGAGATGACCCGGAGGTCCGTGTCAAATTTGTGTTTATGAGAGACGAGGGTTTCGATATTCAGTGGGTTAGGTGAAGGGTCTTTTCATTGCACATTCAATTGGGAAGGAGAGGACTAAACCAATCCAAATCAAATGACGACAATGGATCTTTTTAGTGAAAAACGTGTTAAGTTGTAATCGAAAGAAATATTCGTTAGAAAGATAGTGCATTCTGTTCTTCACGTTATTGTGTTCTGTTTTTGATCGGTGTTTACTATTACTGTAAATGATTTTGAAACATCCCAAAAATACAAGCCAAAAAATTCATTTTTAAAATCATTTAACAAACATAATGTTATCACCATAAGATAAAATCATCAAGCATGTATCTAATAATCTCATAAAATCTGTCAACATATAATTGTCTCATAAAAATATCAGAGTAAGATCCCAGGCTAATAAAATGTACAACGCACATATCACAAATAACATAACTATGGGACTACTCCCAATTGCACCGGGACGAATCCCGACATCGGCTTACCCAGCATCAGACTCCTGTCCGGCATCGAGCTCACCCCGACATCCGACCGCAACAGGCATCGGGCTCACCCCGTCATCGGGCTTACCCCGACACATACAAAACATAATCACTTAATCTGCATCGGGCTTGCCTCGATATCGGACCGAAGCCCGGAACAAATAACGTATAATACATAAACTAGCATACATCGGGCTTGCCCCGAAATACATAATACATGGCATAATGACTAACATACATCGGGCTTACCCCAAAACACTTAAAACCTAACATATAACATATCACATATGCTGCATCGGGCTTGCCCGACATCGGACCGAAGCCTGGAACATGTAGCACATAACACATAAACATGCATGAATCACAAATACATCAAGCATACATAACTACTTCTCGGGACTGCCCCAAACTGCATCAGGCTAACCCCGACATCGGGCTCACCCCAGCATACTCTACTACTTAAACGGGCCGGCCTTGGTGCCTTAGACCCGTTCCCACTAAAGGAAAATTCACCTCGTGTGTCTGACTGCTGAAACTCTGGGTGAGGAATCTTTGCCTGCTGCTCCGGCGACTCTCCGGCTATAATTTCCATAAAGACACTTAGTCAAAAACTGGTAACTAATCTTAGGGTAAAATGACCATTTTACCCCTAGCTAAAGTCAACATCCTGTTTGAAGTCAACATCCATTTGACTCGACTCGCCGAGTTGGTCCGCCAACTTGCCGAGTCCCTATTCTTTTATTTGTCCCCAACCCGACTCTACTCGTCGAGTCTAGCAAGAACTCGACGAGTTCTCCTTCAATCATAACATCGAGACAATCTTCAACTGACTCGCCGAGTTTCTCTTTGAACTCGTCAAATTCATCTTCATAATATAAGTGTGTCTAGTCTGTGACTCGCCGAGTTGTATGAACAACTCGTCGATTTCGTCTTCTTAGGTTGGGAGATTGCCTTGGACTCGCCGAGTTCGTTCATACACTCGCGAGTCCCATGGTTTCCAGGTCCGTTACTACGTCTGTTTTGCTAAGTCCCCCTTCTGTACTCAACTAGATCCCTTCTAAACAGAAAAGGTTGGGGAACCAAACCATCAACTTACCGAGTCCCAAGAACGACTCGTCGAGTCAACTTATGTCCAAGTCCATAACTCGATTTCTGTTGTGCAAATATCATCTAAAAGGTAGATTTGGGATCCTAAGGCCGATATAACACGTAAAGTCGTGAACTTTATATCCATGCATGGGACTTCTAAGCTTAAAGAACCAAAAATAGGGTTTATTACATACATGGGGTTCTCATGGCCATAAAGATGGCACCTGATATGTGCATTTTAGTTCATATTAAGTATAGATTTTTATTCATTTATTAGCTAAATTATTGCATTTTATGGACAAAAGGTACTTAAAAGTGGTTGAATTATATTTTCAGTCCAAAAATGAAGCTCGGAAGCAAAAGGAAGCAGGAGAAGCGGTTGAGAGCTCGAGAATGGAACAAAGAAGAAAAACACTAAAAATAACACCTACTCGGCGAGTAGGGTCGACTACTCGGCGAGTCCAAGCAAAGATTCGAGAAGATAAAGACTCGGGATCCCAGAGACTTGTCACAATACGGGGACTGAGAGATGGACTCGATGAGTCGATTCATATATATAAAGATAACTCCTCAGAACGATGGGGGGGGGGGGGGGGGGGAATTCTGGAAGGATTTAGAAGAATTCAGCTACGATTAAGAAGTCAGAAAAACCCTAGAAGACGAAGTTATAAGTTAGAATTCAATTCCGAAGGAAGAATTGAGGCAAATTTCATCACTCTACTTAATCTTTTGTTTTGTCATTATGGTTAAACAATTAGACTCTGTTTGTTTGTTGTTATTTACTTCAATTATGAGCTAAAACCTTTAGACTTCTGTTTGGGGATACAAAATTGATACTATGGTTTGATTATTGGTAGGATTAATTCTAAGTTGGTGATTTTTGTTATTTTAGCTTGCTAAAGAACCTTGTGTGTGAATAATAATTAATTTTCTGTTAATAGGAAGATAATTGATTAGCATGAACATCTATTGATTATCAACCTCATATGCTATGTGACCACTTTATTATATGTCTAGGATTAATGAACATGAAACTAGAGTTAATAAGAAAATTGAGTAAATTCATGTGCAAGCTTGTGTGATGACCATCAACAAGAAGTTAATTAAAAGATTAAATTAGTTAACTATTGCAAGTCTAAATTAACCCGAATAATTAATCTAGTGAACTTAATTAAATTAGACAACTGGCCACTGTTTAAGTTAGTTTATTTGCTAAGGATTAGTGTAGTGAATGCGAATCTAGTCACTTGAATCGGTAACCAACAAAAGAATTAATCCATTGCACCATTACCTTGAAATCAACCATAGGATAAATTGAGTTGAACTAAACAGAAGTTCCTTCCCATTATTGATCTAGTTAATTCATTGTTTTTCTAAGTTTTAGATTAAGCAATAGTTTGTAAGTTTTCTAGTCTTGTAAAACTAGAGAAAACCCCCTATTTATTAATTAATTTAGATAGAATTAGTTTTTAGTTTTAATTTGCCGTTCCCTGTGTTCGATACCCTACTTATTTAACTATACCATAATTGATAGGTTCACTGACTTTGTGTGTTATTTTATAATTGAAAGTAGGTTTAAAACTAAGTGAGTTTGCACACATCAAGTTTTTGGCGCCGTTGCCGGGGAACGGTTCTAAAATTAACATTAAATTCTAATTTAATCGATCCTTTGTGTGGGATTTATCTTACACAAAGTTAATTAAAAGGTAACTCAGTAAGTAGAATAAGTTTTAATAAAAATCCGCTTTTAAAGTAACTAGAAAATTTTTTGTTCTGTTTTTGCCTTGAACTCGCCGAGTGCACTCGTGCCGACTCGGCGAGTACATCGCTGTTTACAGCTTTAATTTTTTATTTTATTTTTGTTCTTTTTACTCGTTTTCTCTTTAGTTTACAGTTGTTTCATGACCCGAGGATCCAATACACCTCTGGTCCCTCCCCTTGAAGACCCAGAATCCGCACTAAGGAGGAGCAAAGGCAAAACCGTTGGAGAAACCGCTTCTTCAAAGAACTCACCACTCAAAAACCTCAAATCCGTTTTCAGCAAGAAGAGGAGCAGCAAAACAGGAGCATCCAGTGCCTCTTTGACAATCGGAGACCCAATTCAAGAAGACACCGAGTACGAGACCGAAGAAGAAGAAGAACCCACATACGAGCACGAATCCGAGTTTGAAGACGGTTTAGATATCACTATGGCTAATATCGATGAAGTCCCCATGGGAGAATGGAAGAAGAGGATGCGCGATGACACCGGCCTGGGACTTGTGCAGCCCGCAATTCCCGTAACTGCTACTTTCGAACTAAAAGGCCATATTCTCGCTCTACTCAAGGAGATTCCTTTTTATGGGAAGGATCACGAAGACGCCTACAAGCACTTGGACGAAGTGAATGATGTGGCTGACTACTTCAATGTACCGAATGTTCCACGCGAGACCCATCTTCTTCGCATGCTCCCAGTCACGTTCAAAGGTGCTGCAAAGGATTGGCTAAAGTCACTTCCTCCCGGATCGGTCATCACATGGGCCAAGATGAAAGAAGAGTTCATAGACCACTTTTGCCCGCCCTCCAAAATAGCCAAGCTAAAGAAATCCATTGTCAACTTCGAGCAACAACCCGGAGAATCTCTTTATGAAGCTTGGGAAAGATACAAGAGCTTGCTTAGAAATTGTCCACACCATGACCTCAATAGCCAACAAGAGGTCTCCATTTTCTACGATGGAGTCAA
Organism: Lactuca serriola; assembly: GCF_051521515.1. Taxonomy (NCBI): domain Eukaryota; kingdom Viridiplantae; phylum Streptophyta; class Magnoliopsida; order Asterales; family Asteraceae; genus Lactuca; species Lactuca serriola. The sequence continues at coordinate 21,009,602 of NC_136413.1, read as the reverse complement.
TGTCACCACAAGGCAACTGCTCGATTCTCAAGGCCCGCTCACGACGAAGGCACCCCCGGTAATCAAGGAGTTAATTGAAGAATTCTCTAAGCACTCTAGAGAATACCACAATCCAAGAAATGAAGTAATTCGGGGGGTAGTGAACTCGGCAAATGATAGCATGGCGGCAGTGATAGCTAAGCTCGATAGTCTAGATAGAAGAATGAAAAAAATGGATCAAACAATCCATGCTATTCGGGTTGGATGTGAAAATTGTAGAGGGCCCCATCTCACAAAGGATTGTGATTTGGATGAGAATGGAAACAAGAAGGCTCAAGTATTCTATTCAAGTGGCAATCGATACGACGAGAATTGGCGGAAACCGAAGAAGGAATGGCTCCCATACGAAGAATACAAGAAGGCTAAGGAGGAGAAATACAAACAGAAAGAGAGGGGATTTATCAAAAGGAAGAACCGGTGATGGAAAAGAAAGTCGATTTAGAAGAATTGCTCACTAGATTCATAGCCGCGTCCGAAAAGAGACACAATGATCACGATGCTGCAATACACGAGACCAGAAATATGCTAAGGAATCAGCAGGCATCCATTCTCAACATTGAGAAACAGCTGGGACAGCTTGCACACCAAGTGAATGAAAGAAGACCGGGTCAACTTCCAAGTAATACCGAAACCAATCCGAGAATGGAGAATGTGAATATGGTGACTGCCAGCAATGAAGAAATTTTCACACATGCACAGAGGATCTCCAAGAGGAAGACAGAAAAGGCAGAAGAGTCGGCTCCAGCTAAACCTGACCAGACTCGCCGACTCCCTCTAATGGACTCGACGAGTCCATGCATAAATGACAAAACTGTCATTCCCTTAAAGCCATATAATCCCCCTTTGCCATTCCCAATCAAAGCCATGCCTGTTGAAAAAGTTGAAGCTTATAGAGCCTTTATGAAGCATGTTAAAGCCCTACAAGTCAATGTGCCATTTGTAGAAACAATGCTCAAAACACCCAAGTACGTCAACTTACTAAAAGGTCTCTTTGCTGCTAGGAAAGACTTGGCTGAAGTCGCGGAGATAATATTGAGTGAGCTACCCGAAAAGAAGGGCGATCCGGGGAGTATCATAATTCCGTGCCAATTTGGAAATGCATTTGTCACTCAAGCGCTGACCGACTCGGGTGCAAGCATCAATCTGATGCCTTTCTCTTTCTTTAAGAAGCTGAATTTACCGGAGCCAAGGCCGGTAAACATGAAGATCCATTTGGCAGACAAAACAACAATTCATCCACGAGACGTTTGTGAGGATCTTCTTATTAAAGTCGACAAGTTCATATTTCCAGTAGACTTTGTGGTGCTTGACATGGAAGAAGACCCCAAAATTCCGATTATTTTGGGGAGGTTATTTTTAAACACCGCATGTGCTTAAATCGATGTATGTGAGTCTACACTAACGTTAAGGGTAGGTGACGAGTCCGCAATATTTAGAGCTGTACCAGAAGCCAAGCAAGAAGAAGAAGGGAAAGAAAAGATCTCATTTATCGGTCTAGATGATGAGATACTACAAAAGGAACTTGCACTTTTGGAAGAAGAAGATCCAAGCAAGTTTTTGCTACCTTCTAGAAAGGATGGAGATGTTAACAAGGACTTGGAAGAGATAGAAAAGCTACTGGAAGGAGCCGACTCAGAAAACATAGTGGAAATGGTGAAGTACGATCCGACTCGCCGAGTCACTCTCCTAGACTCGACGAGTCCAGTCGAAATTGTCAACAACTTGGAGGACATAGATCAGCTTGTTGCTAGTTCTCTGCATAAGCTGGACTTGGATATTTTTCATCATTCTTTAGAAGAACAAACAACAGAAGGAGAAATGGACACGGAAGTTCAACATGTCCATATAGCATATCTTGATGCAATTCTGCTTGAAGATGAAGTAAGCACAGAAAAAGAGGAGAAGGCAACTGATAGGAGAGTTGATGCTGGTAAACCTTTCATTACCAAACCTAGAGCACGAACTTTCACAAGCTTGGAAGTAATTAAGTTTAAGGAAAAGGAGGTGCAAGAGAAGGTGAAAAAGAGTGGGGTGAAGAAGAAAAAGAGGAGAAGGGAAGCCCAAGCAGCTGAGGATGAAGCTGTAAAGAAGAAAAGGGAGGAATTAAAACGGGCTTACAAAAAGAAGATTCACGCTTACAAGACAAAGTACAAACCACAAAAGATTAGGCGTGCATTCCCGATGCTGGAAGATGACGAGACGTAGATGGGAAGGAGTCTAGCTAACGACTCCTTAAAAAGAAGCGCTTGGCGGGAGGCAACCCATTATTTAGAGTTTGCTTTCTTTTATCTTTATGTTTTTTTTTATTTTTTTTATTATTTTTTTAAATCTAATCTTCCAATTCGTCGGACATGTCTGCTTGAGAGTGCGTATGGACTAAGTGTGGGGTGGAGTAAATTTTCTTTTCTAAATAAATGGAAAATTTTTATAATTTTTAAATTGTTTGCAATAGACTCGCCGAGTCTGACCATGACTTGACGAGTCCATTCAGATTTCAGAAGAATGATAAAATCGCGACCAGACTCGCCGAGTCGGTCTTATTTACAGAAAAAAATAATAAAAATAATTTTTACAACTGGTAACTAGGGTTTTAACCCTAATGAAATCAGTTTTTTTTTCACAACTCACTCGCCGTGCACCTCCCTCCCAACTTTTTCTCTCAAGCATTCATCATCTTCTTCAATTATTCTTCAATTTTTTCAATTTCCATCTCAAAAGGTAACTAATTTCCTCCTTTATTTTGTTAGAGCAATGATTTTAAGATGATCTAAGGTAGTAATTTCATATAATACCCGATTTTTAGTTATATTGAATTTCTAGGGTTTTGATTTTACATCAATTATGTTGTTTTGGATGATTACTATTGCTCTAATACCTTATAGACATGCCCCTGGACAAAACCCTTAAGTTAATTTTGAGTTTTCATGGCCGGATTTTGACCGACTCGCCGACTGACTCGTGCAGTTCTTGCGACTCGCCGAGTCGTTCATGGACTCGACGAGTCGAGTCGGGGACCCAAGAGTGATCTGTTTTGATAATTTTCTGTGTTTTCTGGGTTTTGTGTTCTTTGTGTTGCAGGAAAATGTTTCACAGGGGGCAAGGTTCCAGTGGACGCCAAGGAGATTTTCCTTGGTTAAATTTCCCTCAAATCGAATCTGCTTCAACCATGACGATGTGCAAGAAGAAATTAGCCGAAGTCAGAAAGAAAGAAATTTATGTGCCCAACAGAATTGATTGGGGTTGGGTGCAAAGTGTGTGTTATGAAGAGGAGTTGGCTCCCTATCTTTTAAAGGAGTTTACTTACGAGGGAGAGACGATGGTTTGCGATGGGTGGAGCCGGATCTTTCGTATTCAAGAGCCGGTGTATCGGGAGCTTTGCCTGGAATTTTTCTCCACAGTATCTTTTCGTGGGGGAGATGACTGCTATCACCCAACAAGTGTCAGTTTCTGTCTTGGGGGCGAGTTCCATCAGTGCTCCGTGGTTGATCTGGCTTGTCGGATGGGTATTTATGACCGGTCATTGGTCTCGACCGCCATTTTCCGCGCATTTATGGAACTCTCTCACAAAGTGTTCCCCGATGGAGTGACGAGCATGGGTTGGTGGAATACGATTGCCAACAAAGTGTACATTCCGAATTCAGCCCAGGAGGGAAGCATTCGGTCGCCTACACACCGCCTTATTCATCGCCTTATTTCCACCACCATTAACCAAAGAAAGGATGATGACAAGGTCTCTAACCTTGATGTCTTTTACTTATGGAGCATTATCACACCCGACACTTTCTGCAATATTCCTTGGTGTTTAGCTTCATATTTGGCGGAGGGTGCGGTCAAAGACCGAAACACATCGAAGATTAATGGTGGAATGTTTGTTACACGGCTCGCCAATTCGTTTGGGTTGATGACCCGTGGCGCGTGGAATTTGATGATTATTATTCCTACCCCTCCATTCAATCCCAATCTTTTTAGGAGGGCTAGGATCATTGAGGACTATGGTGGAGGTCATTATGCTATCCCGCATGATGATCCTATTGTTGGTCCCGAGGCGCCGGGAAGGAGGGTCCGATCGAGGCGTGAGCGTGATGTAGAGGAGGAACCGCCGGTGATTCCGGTAGACAGTGATGAAGTACCAATGGATTGGTACAATGTTGAGATGAGGCGGTTACAAGATCAAATGGCGCGGGGTATAAACTTTAGCAATCAATCCCACATTCAACTTTTTGACCACTTCAACATTCCGCATATCGATGGTGGTAACTTCCCGTATATTCCATCGTGGGATGAAGTGATCAATGCAAGAAGGAGTGGCGCGAGTGGAAGTGGAGCGGCGCAGGAACATGACGATGAGGATGAGGATTAGTTCTTTGTGTTTTTATTAAACAATTTTTATTTTTATTTTTGTTTTTGTTCTTATTTGGTGTGTTTTGGAATTTGTTAAGACTTTTACTGTTATGCTTAATGTTTGATTGCCTTGATGATTTTCAGAATTGGATTAGGAGTGCTTGCATAGAAGGGTTTAGAGTCGTAGAGTTAAGAGAGTTATAAAAAGTGAAAGAGAGAGTCAAGAAAGGGAAGCGTTAGAGTCAATGTGTCGAGTCCAGTCCTAAGGGACATGAGCGAGTGAGTCTAGGAGTGAGGAGAAATTTTGAAGATTTATTAGAGGCTGGAACCAATGCAGAATATCATTTTTTTCGTCCAGCTGTCTACTCGTCGAGTGCACTAAACTGACTCGACGAGTCTCCTTGTATTCTCACATATTCGAAACTGTCCGCGCTTATACTCGACGAGTCGCATATATGACTCGACGAGTCTTTCATTTTTATACTAAAAGGACTGCTGATTTGATGCTGCTAAGTGTGCTACTTGATCACTTATTCTTCCATATCGATTCTTGAAGATCTTACACTGTTTTCCCTGCATATTTGGAGCTGCCACATGAGATTTTGACACCCAAGTCATGGATGAGTCGTTCCCATGGCTGAAGTCAATTGAAGATGGAGCTAAAGAGAAGAGTATCAACCTATTGACTGCTACCCCAGGGGAGTTTGTTCCAATTCTCTCTATATTTGCATTTTTATTTTTGCATAATATGCAATGAGGGCATTGCATAAAATAAATGTGGGGTAGGGGGTTGGTCACATATTAGAAAATTTAGAATCTTAATTTAGGCTAATTTTAAAAATTTTTGCATACCAAAAATATTACTTAGGACTTAATTTAGAAAATTTTGGTAAAAGCAAATTAGGATTCCATGTTAGAATTGTGTTGAAGATTGCATGAAAACCCAAATGTTTAGTTGAGCCTATACATGTTCTAGTGCATTTGTGGCTTCCTTATTCCAGTGAAATCATGGGACAAAAACACGACCCTGCTCAGCCTGAGGGATGCAATATGTTTAGCAGCCTAAAACTGAAATGTATCCAGGAAAATTATTATCGTTAGCCAATAAAGGTTGAAGTTGAGCGCCCCTGCTTAAGCATGTAGGGTTTTGAGTGAAAAAAGTGAGGTACATGTAGAAAAAAAAGAGAATTGCAAGAAAAGTTGAAGAATTTTGGAGCAAATAAAGTGAAGATCAAAAGATCAAAATTCCAAGAAATTCAAAAAGTTGAAGATACCAAAAATCAAACAATAAAGGCGGTGAATTCAAAGAGATCAAAGACAAATTATCAAAGAAGTGAAGAATTCCAAAAAGATCTCCATAGTGGTATCGAAAAAGTTGTAATTCTAGATTATGTATGCTTGGGTTGCTCAACTAAAAATACCTTGAGGGTAAGAGGTTTTATGCGGATGGATTCGGAGGGTTGCATAAAATGAGCATAGTTCGGGGTGAGTGGGCGAATGTTTATGAGGATTGTGAGTATTTGGAGTATGGGGGTACTTAGGACAATTTTAGACACAAATGCATGTGTTGCGGTCTTGGCATAATGGCTGGGTTAGATTGGAATTGTCATATGCGATTCTAATATGTTTAAAATTCAGTTTTGCTTGGGGGTAAGCAAAAGTCAAGTGTGGGGTATTTTGATATGTGCATATTTAGTTCATATTAAGTATAGATTTTTATTCATTTATTAGCTAAATTATTGCATTTTATGGACAAAAGGTACTTAAAAGTGGTTGAATTATATTTTCAGTCCAAAAATGAAGCTCGGAAGCAAAAGGAAGCAGGAGAAGCGGTTGAGAGCTCGAGAATGGAACAATGAAGAAAAATACTAAAAATAACACCTACTCGGCGAGTAGGGTCGACTACTCGGCGAGTCCAAGCGAAGATTCGAGAAGATAAAGACTCGGGATACCAGAGACTTATCACAATACGGGGATTGAGAGATGGACTCGACGAGTCGGCACCTGACTCGACGAGTCGATTCGTATATATAAAGATAACTCCTCAGAACGATGGGGGGCGGGGGGAATTCTGGAACGATTCAGAAGAGTTCAGCTATGATTAAGAAGTCAGAAAAACCCTAGAAGACAAAGTTATAAGTTAGAATTCAATTCCGAAGGAAGAATTGAGGCAAATTTCATCACTCTACTTAATCTTTTGTTTTGTCATTATGGTTAAACAATTAGACTCTGTTTGATTGCTGTTATTTACTTCAATTATGAGCTAAAACCTTTAGACTTCTGTTTGGGGATACAAAATTGATACTATGGTTTGATTATTGGTAGGATTAATTCTAATTTGGTGATTTTTGTTATTTTAGCTTGCTAAAGAACCTTGTGTGTGAATAATAATTAATTTTCTGTTAATAGGAAGATAATTGATTGGCATGAACATCTATTGATTATCAACCTCGTATGCTATGTGACCACTTTATCATATGTCTAGGATTAATGAACATGAAACTAGAGTTAATAAGAAAATTGAGTAAATTCATGTGCAAGCTTGTGTGATGACCATCAACAAGAATTTAATTAAAAGATTAAATTAGTTAACTATTGCAAGTCTAAATTAACTCGAATAATTAATCTAGTGAACTTAATTAAATTAGACAACTGGCTACTGTTTAAGTTAGTTTATTTGCTAAGGATTAGTGTAGTGAATGCAAATCTAGTCACTTGAATCGGTAACCAACAAAAGAATTAATCCATTATACCATTACCTTGAAATCAACCATAGGATAAATTGAGTTGAACTAAACAGAAGTTCCTTCCCATTATTGATCTAGTTAATTCTTTGTTTTTCTAAGTTTTAGATTAAGCAATAGTTAGCAAGTTTTCTAGTCTTGTAAAACTAGGGAAAACCCCCTATTTATTAATTAATTTAGATAGAATTAGTTTTTAGTTTTAATTTTCCATTCCCTGTGTTCGATACCCTACTTATTTAACTATACCACAATTGATAGGTTCACTGCCTTTGTGTGTTATTTTATAATTGAATGTAGGTTTAAAACTAAGTGAGTTTGCACACATCAACACCTTTATGCCATGAGGACACTCCAAGGTTCTAGATCTTAAGGTATATCAACTTGGGACGTCCAAGTCCCAAGGATCAAGCTTCTTGGATCCAAAACTCCATAAAAATGACCACAAGGAGATCTAAGAAACTACAAGTCAAGTATGAAGCTTGATTACCAGAAAGTGAAGAGAAAATGATGTTGTTGCTGGATCTACAATCTTCTCTTGAAGTCCTCCTTCTTCCTCTTCTTCACACAAGCTTCAAATTACACAAGACTACTTAAAAATGGCTCTCAAACACTCACAAGGATTAAGGTGGCGAGTTAGGGTTTTCTGGTCGTTGAGGGAGTGATAAGGGAGGCCAAAAGGGTGTTATGTTCCTTTAAAGAGGGGAACAAACCCTTAAAATTAGAGTTTCCATCAGACAGCTCCTACTCGCTGAGTCGGTCTTCCGACTGGTCGAGTAGGTCACTTAGTTCCCCGACCCAGAATCAATCCTACTCAACGAGTTGAGCCTCCATCTCGTCGAGTCCAAGGGTAAAATATAAATTTTGGCTTGAATTTAAATGCGTACCTGAGACCGGGTGTTACAGATTTGTACCTCAACAACTAGTACTGGTAGTAAATGTGTTATGATAGTTGGTGATGGTACTTTATATTATGATCCCTGACAGGTCTCTCTATGATCGCTCGGTGTATATAAGTCATGTGGAATTTGGGTTGTTGAAACCATCGACTGAGTGACTTTGCCCTAACTCCACCACAAGACAAGGAATAGGATTTAAGGCGGGATTACTCACTCTAAGTCTGTAATATTTTAATTATAAGTAACCCTGATGTATACACCAAGTCATCGCAGCTCCTATATAAGTGTTTTGATTTGATTGAACGAGAGAGTATTTTAACTACTTTTTGAAAGGCGGTAATCTTAGAAAACATACCACATATCATACAAACATACGGTACATAACTATTCTTGTTTTTGAAACATTCCAAAAGTCCTAATAAGGTTCCTTGTTGCTTCTGCTGATTCGGTTGTCACACTCCTCCTTCTCCTCCGTTATTCCTCTTGGTTGGACAGTCCCTCTTGAAATGTCTCGTTTCACCGCATAGGTGGCATACTGGACTTACACTGGTATTGGTGATGGAAGTGATGTGATGGGCCTGAGTCCTGCAGAAGCGGGCAGTATGCCCATTCCTGTTGCAATTCTTACAGTGCAACCCCCGACAAACCCCATTATGATGGTAGTTACACTTGTTACACTTTGGAAGTGTAATATATTGTTTCGCCGGTGCTTGAGTGACAGATGTTGTGGCTAATGTCGAGGCATGTGTCGTGACTGTTGTTGTAGTTGTAGGGGTAGCCACATACTGTTGTGTTTTAGTGAGTTTTTGAGATAGGTTGCGCTTCTTTTTGTCCCAAAACTTTCATTTCTTGCTCTTAGGTTTGTGGTCTGAGGCGTCTTCGTTGGTAGACACCTGTTGGTTTTCTTCATTGTTACTACGGTTAGTATTGTCGACACCGCCTTCGCCTCCGCATTGAGTTGTTAGCATTGAGTTGTGCCATGAAGGCTGTCACGATTGCCGTGACCGCAACTTGAAAAGTAGCAGAGTCTATTTGTAGGATTGGTGTCTTGCTTGTTGGCTGGTTACTTCCTTATGAAGACATAATCCTGTCATATGGCGAGAAACGATCTCATGAGTAGTGATGGTCATTATTAGTTATATTCTTACATTTTATATACATTATCTATAAATTTCACACTTAGCTGTACTATTCTCAATGTTTCCTACTAAACATTTATGAGATGGAGTTGTGGTAGTGGATAGGATTAGGTTTGTACGAGCGTTAAGTTTTATCCATCCTAGGATTATCCTTGCCCAAACACTCTTAGCTGGGGAGTTCTGATGGGGTTTAGTGCATTAGTGTTGGTATGATCGCACCCTATAGGTCTACGAAGAAGGAACCTTTCAATCATAATGTTTAAAATATGAGATGATAGCGAGTCTTCAGAAATGGCTATACGTCGTGAGTTATCTAACTAAGTTTATCTTGGTTCTAAGTGTATCGTGTTCCAATTTTTATGGTATACTGAAAACAATTCATAATGAGAGTTTATATATAATAAACTTATGAATTTTTAGTAGTACTATTCCACATGGAATCGTGTAATTTAATAGACCTTCGAATCTAATGGGTCTGCCCTAAGCCCATTTCATTAATATGATTCTAGTATATATATATTTTTTATAGAAAATTTTGACCTTGATGTAGGTCTACATCACATCATTGCAAGGAAAAGTTCGGACCGCAAATAAATCCCTCGAGTAGTGTAATCACTAAATCGGAGGGTTGAGCCTACACATAGAGAAGAGTATGACCAACGCATACTAATAAATGTACTCTACAAGGTCTTGTGAGTAACATGAACTCTATTCACGACGATCCGTCCCCGGTGGTGCTTGAGACGAAGTCGATGTGCTCTGTAGTTCTGCCAACCTACGCTCGACTGCAACCACTCTCTCTTCGAGTTCTGGGTGTCTATTCGGATACTCTTTTGCCTCCGCCCAAGTGGCGATAAGGTCCTTAAGAAGTTGGTCCCTAAAATAGTGGTCTCTTTCCAAGTCTCGGGTACGTGAAATGGTAGCATCTGTAGCAGCACGCAGTTCCCGAACCCGATTTGCAGTCTCCCTGATTTGATCCCCGATGTTCGTAATCAGCTGGGTCATCATCGGGAGGGCTCTGTCAGCTGGTCCCCCATGTTTGAACTCATAGTAACCTCTTTGGTCTCCAAATGGCGATCGCTGTAGCTGATGGCAACTCCACCCCTCGATCAATGTTGCCCAACGGGGCACAGGTCCGATGTAGTCGAAACGGTTCTCGAGAACCCTAGCTATGTATGGAGAGTTGACGACCTCTGGCTCCACTTCCGACTCCTCCTTGTCTTCATCTCCACCCATTATCTTCTCCGGGATCTTCCTCGAACACCTCCTCGGGATCCTCTTCCGGTTCTTTTCCTAATCATCCACTATTTCCCCGGTTCGAAAAGTAGGGGTCACCTGGTAAGTAGAATCTTGTCATGATGTCCATGAGAGAATGGGAGGGGTAAGAGGCATATAATAATCCTATTCCTAGAAATACTTATAGGGGTTTGATCCTCCTTAGCTACTTCTATAATGACATAGTGCATACCAGTTATATGTTTAACAAAATATATGATAGACCTTCGAATAAGTGATCATACTCTAAGACCACAACCAAACAAGGAACAAGAAGTAAATCAATGATCACCGGTTCTAAGTCTATGACATCTAAGTTATATATAAATTTAGCGTATCCACTTAGTGATTATAGACCTACTAGCAAGGATCTGTTTAGTTTTCACATAAGTTCTAGTACCACAAAATACTCCAATAGTATTTTAAATGTTATGTTTGGTTCTTAGTGATTTTCTTGTATGGGAAGTTTTTAGGCTTGTTGCTCACTACGAACATTCCCCGAAATACATTAGTCACACCTCGGATAAATATAGTTGATCAGGCTATGTTCATCCCAAGTCTGATTACATATACCAAGGTCTACTCGTAGTGTCCAACTCCTCATTTTACTTTTGTATCGTCCTAGACATGACACTATACTAGCATGTATGCATGTACTCATACTTTTTAGAAGAAACTATTTCATTTCTAAAAGTATAGTTATTTGAAAATGTTTAATCAGAGACTTTTAGTCCCAATGCATTTATAGTTTGTATATCTTATGTGGTTCGATATACTTATTTCACTATAAACAGTGCTCTGATACCAATCTGTCACGCCCCCAAACAAAGGATGGCGGAAATGCCCGGGGTGGCGGACTTCATGTATAGTATGATAACCACGAGTGTAATAGTGACCAAAGCAATTACAACCACCATAAATATAATCGAGGAAGTTACATCTTAGTATGAGTTTACATGTTTCAAAATCAATTACATTATGGTGACAAAATGAAATGTTTGACGTCTTAGCGTCCCATCCTCAAAAGCTGTTGATTTCCTGTTTCACTGATTTCCTGAGAATACAAGTAGTTTCGAAAAAGTGTCAACAATTAAGTTGGTGAGTTCATAATGTAGAGTTTGAAAACTTTTGTTTGTAAATGTAATGCATACTCAAGAAAAATCCAATATTTTCCTTATAAAATGTTATGTAGTCTTAAATCCCAAGTCCGAATGTATGTGTGTGTTTCGTATTTGTAACGTGTTTGTAATTGTAATGTATACTCAAGAAAAATCCAATATTTTCCTTATAAAATGTTATGTAGTCTTAAATCCCAAGACCGAATGTATGTGTGTGTTTCGTACTTCTAACGTGTTTGTAGTTTTAAAATAGATAAACTCCTTTTTAAAGTAGAAATTCTTGTAAAATATATGTGTCGTTATCTCCCTATGTGAGTCGCTATAACCATACTATGACAGAGTAGACCTGCTGCGACGTTCTTCAGGCGTCAGAACTGTTATGACATTTGTCACCCCCGACCGGTCGGTCGGGCTGTTGCAAGTAGCTTGGGAGTGGGTTGTCAATCCCAATATAGATCTATATACAATTATTACGCTCTCCCTACAAGAGACTCTGGTTATAACTAACAGGAATTTTAACCCGTACTCTAAGAGTACAATGAAGATATGTCTCACAATTTACGTGTGGCTTGACTGTAAAACCTTTTCTGTGGTGGAAGTAAATCCCCTTTTATGTAGTATGTTTGTAATGTAAAATCCATAAACTATACTTATTCACAGACTGATCCGAATTCGTTTCTATAATGATAGGCAGTTTTGTAAAAATCGCCATAAATTGTAAAAAAAATCGTATGGAGATGTGCAAGTAGTCATTAGAAAGGTATAAACCTGAAATACTTTCATTTTAAAAAGTTTTGAAAGATATGAAGTCTAAGATGGTCAAAACAGTCCGTGAATAGAACTCAACTTTTCTGTGAAAAGTTGAAGTATGAGTTTGAGTTATGTTAAGGTGATTTAACTTGTATTCCCCCCTAAAACTTGAAGAAAACATAAAAATGTAGGGGTATGAACTCAACTTGAGTGATCCCTTGGGATGTATGTTTAAGAGAAGGGGTTTCCCAGTCAAGAACACTTGGAGAAAGCTTGAGGATTTGAAGATCCTAAGGACAAATATGTCGATATTTGTGTAAGAAATCCATGATTCGAGTGAAGGTGTGTAGGATGTTCAAGTGTAAGATGAAGACACTTACCAAAAGTGGATGAAAAGCTTGAGATCAGCACTTGAAATCTCGAGTTTTGAGAGAGATGAAATGAGAGAGAAATGAGTTTGCTTTTTGGTGGAAGTGAATTAGATCTAAAGGATGCGAGGAGTATTGACTCTTTGAGTGCATGGGATTAAGGAAACTTGTTGAAGAGGGGTGAGGGTACAATGAATAGACTAGGGCTGATGGAAATAGTGACATAAACCATCAATAGTGATATGAAGGTTGTCAAAGATTGGGTGTGGTGTCATAACTTCTTGGAAAAGTCAACACTCATGGACAATATCTTGTACAAAAGATATTATCCATAGTTAAAGTTTTCCCCAAAATATGATTAAAATATGGATTTATGGGGTCTAATATGTTAAAATATAGGTTTGTGTGAAAATCCCCCGTCAAAATCATCAAAAATGGGCTAAAAACGCGAAAGTGGTCAAAAACCGGAAGTGAGGAGCGAAGCTCCGAGGGTTCGGTTCATGTTGTTGAGGACCGAAAGTTGGTGATCTTCGGACCAAAGGTTGCTTCAGGACCGAAGGTATGTTTGGTCTGAAATGGCTTGACCCGAACCGAGGCGAGATGGACCGAGAACAGATGAACCAAAAGCAGACTAGGACCGAAGTAGTGAGATCGAACTGAAGTGCAAGGAACCGAACCGAAGGCGGCTTCGGTCCTTAAGAGGGACTTCGGTCTTAAGAGTATTTTCAGTTCTAGTGGAGAGGTTTCAGTTCTATAAGAGGTTCGGTTCTAAGAGGGTTCGGCTCTAAGAGGTTCAGTTCTAAGAGGGTTCGGCCCTATATGGCTGATTTTCAAATAAACTTCTCGTTTCAAGTGATTTTTGACTAATTTAAGGGTCGGGATGCCCCGGGTGACTATAAAAAGTTAAAAGGTATTTTGAGAGAGATTTGGGAGAGACCATGCTTGTGACCTTTGTGAGTGCTTAGCTTTGCAACGCAAGGTTTGTAAACCCCATTAAGCCTCGTTATGAGTGTTATTCGCCCCCGGAGGGTATGTAGTAATGTTTTATCGAGTAGTTCCATCACTTACCCTGATTAGGGTTTAGATTTTCTGAACATGTGAAAACTCTAAATGATACTTTGCATTAAGATAGTGTGTTGTACAATAGTAAACATAATGTAAACCCTAGTATACAAGGGTTAATTGAGTTGACCGGTTTGAGTTGTTGACTTTATTTGACTTTGGCTTGACCAGAAAGTGACGGTTGTCACAATTTCCACATGACTTGTTTAGATTAGTCAGTGGTCGCTATCTATACTCTGGTATATGACTACATTGCAACATCGTAGGTCAAGGTTATGGCATCACCTAATCATCTCTTATCTTGCATCACCTATTCATCATCGTATATCTATCATCACCTAATTTTCATCACCTTCCTATCATCACCTAGCTCTCATCACCTGTCGCTACCCAATAAATATTTGTATGTATATAATACTTATATGATTAAATCTGCTAAACATCATCACATAATATCTTATCTAACACATAACGTAACGCCCATGTTTTGAGGCTAAGGATTGATACGATGATGTAATAGTTAGGGTCAACAAATGTAATTTATTTGGAAGTAATAAAGATGAATTACTTGAATATTATGAGGATTATGTGATTTTATGTGCATTATACGTATTTATAAGATATAATAAATTAAGAATGAAAATAAGCGTCAAAAATAAAATAATAGATAAACCTGATATCTATTAAGAAAGTTGTAGTGGTTGTGACAAGGATTCCGAAGATAAAAAGAACACAGAAATCCGAGCTATAATGAAGAACTTATGACATGTCGAAGTTTCGCGACAAAACCAGCACGACATTGTGTGACGTATAAAGTGAGTTTATGATAAAGTGATTTTTAGACTTAGCAATCACTACTAGAAAAACAGCCTTTTACGACGCTCATTGCGCGTCGTAAAAGGCTCAGACGACGCGCACATGCGCGTCAAGGAAGGCCCTGTCATAAAGAGAGACGACGCGCATTTACGATGCTCATTTACGACGCGCAATTACGACGCACGTTTACGACACGCAATGCGTATCAAGGAAGGCCCTTTCATAAAGGAAGACGACACGCATTTGCATGTCGTAACCTTATGACGTGCGTGTTAATGACACACAATGCGTATCAAGAAAGCCCCTGTCAAGAAAGGTCATGTCATAAATGAAGATGACACACATTTTTGCGTATCATAACTTAAATGTTTAAAAAATATATTATTTATAAATTTACTAATTTTCAAATTAAATAATAAATTAAAAATATCATAATACAAAATAAAATACCATAAATAACAAAGATAATTCATTTCACTAATATGTCAAATACAAATAATTATTCCAAAAGTGAGTAAATATTATAAAAAAAATGAACTCATTTATATACAATTGAACTTAAATTCACTTGTTCCATGTAAATGTTGACTCAAGTTTCCATTTTCAATGAACTCATACACCAAAAAAAACGGAGCCCTCCACACAATATCGTATTAAACGCACCTGCAAATATAAAGTCAAATGTTAAATAAATATGGCCAACTCAAAATCTTGATAAATATATTTATCAATTGAAATACCGCATACCAGGTTTAGATGATGAACATGTGTTAACAGATAAAATAATATAATTATGTCTAAAACTAATATTCTAAACCTCGCCTATGAGTTCTGCATAAATAAGTGGCAACAGTTATGGAAGAAGGCCCTTGATGAGATTTGGCTTGTTGTGGCCAACTATACTCAAAGCCAAAACAGCTGCACACCTAACATGCTGCCCATGTTTATCAAAATTTAACAGATCATGCTAATAACTCATACATATAGCATTATAAGGAAAAAAAGAGTAGGGTTTTCCCCATTCCGTTGAATTAGACAAAACAAAATGTTTTCTTTCCATTCCAATGGAATGAAGAATTCCATTCCTCCCCTGATTCCAACATATATAGAGATCCTTACCCTGATCAATTAATTTAATCAAATATGCATAAAAATACCAATCAACCCACCAACACTTTTGTTAAATCAACACTATTATTAAAAAACTATGACTCAAATTTTGTAAAGGAGCTATGTTTTAAATATTGAGCATGTGAAAGGAACCAACGCTTCATGTGATTTAAGTTTGAAGCAACTCCATTATTCTCTAATGAGGAAGCATCTAGTTCTTCTGTCACATCCATTTTATCACCCGAGATACTTGCTGCAAAAAATTGTACATTTTTTGTCATTTTTAAAACAAGATTCAAATAATTTTCTGTCATGTTTTCACAAACATCATTTATCTAGATAACACTTTATCAGTGTATCACTTAATGAGGAAAAAAAAGCAATTTGAGAAGGGAATAGCAATATACGAAAAGGAAAAAAAATAATAATAAGAATAAGTATAAGAAACCTGCTCTAGAAATGAAATGTGGAGGTAGCTCTCCTAATGCAATTCCAAGGCCCCAAAGAATAGCTTCTACTTGTACTTGAGGCAAAATGCTGCTAAGTGGAACCTGAACACCTTGAGAGGATAAAAAACAATGGAGGCCCAAACTCTGAACAATCCTTTTGAAGCCATGTAGGGCTTCTGTTTAACTTTATTGTATCATAAACAACACTTTTAAGATCCACCCGACCACACTGCATTGCTTTTATTGTGAAGAAAGCAATGTGGGGACCCAGATATAGAACAAAAGTGTGCAACCCAGACCCTGATCAATTAATTACAAATACAACTTAACAAAACTTCAAAAACTTTGGTTTCCAAAAAAGAACATAATAAATGAAAATGCAAGAATATAATTATCTAAAGGGAAAAATACAGAACAACACTTGTACTTTCACCATTTTATTGATTTAGCCACTGAAGAAGTATTATTTTTTATTAAATTAGATATTGAACTATTATAATAATAATAATAATAAATGATAATGGGGATAAAGTTGATTGAGCTCACCAAGACCAATGGAAGATGCAACACCAAGAGCTACCCACCATAGTCCAAACCTTGCATATTCAAGAAGCTCTTCAACATGCTACAAGAACACATGTATCACATATTCATCATTATATATTAATATGTAACATATAATCATGAAAACCAAGGAACTTACAACCTCATCGATAATTTGAAGGAACTTTGAGTACGATGAATCATAGGCAAAGAATTTGTTAACAAACAGAATACCTATTGAAGATCAATGTACAACTGATTTTGGGTTTTGATTTGATTTTATGCTTTTCTTGGAAAACAACTAATAAAGATCAATAAATAGAGACCAAAAAATGGTATTTACTCGGTTTTATGGATGATCTCGTGATCAATAGAAGCTTTCATTTGAGAGAACTCATATACATCATTATTTCAAATAAAACTGTAGAAATATGTAGTTGTAATGGCCTAATGTAAGTAATAGGCAATAAGAAGTACCTTTCCATGAGGACCATCCACAGACAGAAACAAGAGTCCAGCTGCAACTGTGAGTGTGACAAAAAGCATAAGCCAGACAACATGTGTTAGAAGGTATACCAGTGATCTTGTTATATACTGAAGAACAGCCACTATAAAAAGCTTCAATGTTTTGAAAGGTTGTGCTATTAATGTCATATTCTCATGTTCTTGTTTATCCTTCTCACGCAGTCCTACAATTACAAACAAGAAAACCGATTAGCCAAGGAAACAAGGCATCCACTCACCATTACAAAAATATAAACCCAAAATTGGAAAAAAAATCCAAATGGTAAAATGAGAACTTCCATAATTAAGGCTGTGTTTGTTACACAAGACAAAAAAGATTACAATTTTATCCAATTGACATCAGTCCACTCAATGCACACTAGATACAGAGCAATGCCATTGTGTTGTGTCATTTCTTATGTATATAGACATAGACTATAGAGAGATGATAAATTTTTTCATAAGAAAAGAGTGAGGTGATCTTATTAGATCAATTATACACACACACACACACACAGAGAGAGAGATACATGAATAAACACAACCATGGTTCCATTGTGTTAGTTTGATATTATTACATTGTCATATTAGTTTCATGTAAACTCGAGTAACCTAGAGCAAGTTATCCAACAAACTCATTTCACATCTTCAATGACATTTAATCAATATTGTTTCGATTTACCAAATTAAGTAGGTAAAACTTTCTTAGTCTGAAAAAAGAAACAATACAAAACCTCAACGGAAATAGAGTAAGTAAAGAAGACTAAAAAAAACCCTTGCGAAAGTGCAACAGACAAAAGATATGAATCAAATAAAATAAGCCAACAAGGCATGGAGAAAGGGATATAATATGTCCCATGATTTTATAAGGTTAAGAAAAGAGCAAGAATAGTAGCAAGAATCAGGTTGTCACAAAGTCAAATCAATTGACCAATGAAAAAGGATAATAGTTTAATCTATTAGACAACCAGATCAAAAAAGTTGTGGATCTGGACGGATTGAGCTACCCTAGTTATGTCCATGGATTACAGCCAACAACATCAAATGTTAGAGGATTTGATTTAAACAATCCCGGCATCTCAAAAATCAAAAGAGGTACCTGAGATCGGCATCTCGAAAGCCTGAGAAGACAACAAGATTTACGAGTGCGATTGAAGTTATTCTGCACTCACATGCTAAAACGAAAATACATCTTTTGAATCAGTTTAAATTCTCGATAAAATCTCAAATCAGTGACAATCGGGATGAATACAAGTCCTAGAAAATCTGATAAACTCACTATTCAAACGGAGCAGGCTAAGATCAGTAACAACGCAAAAGCAGATCTTTGTTGTTGTTACGGGAAGAGGACTCCAGGAAGATATGAGATTCGCAGCATTCACTGATTGTGCGCTGTCTCTCTATGGATATGATTTGTGCTCGCTGTTGCTTGCTTTTCTTGGTCTCGAGTTAGATGTTAAATCAAACAATCCAGCCAACATTGGGACAAAAAATAAAAAGTGTAGAAAATCTTACATACATCTGGTTGGGATCGAAGATGGATTTAGTTATTTCTCCGTTTCTTTTTCCTTATTCTCTATACATTGTTCTTTTCTTTTCTCCCTTTTTCCATCTAAAAGTTTCTTAAAATTTTAGGGCTTCTGCACTTGGAGTTTGCTGAAATTTGTTAATCAGTCACACAAACACACCCTTATTTCTCCATTACCGAACAATCACCAGCCATCATCTCCTCACAACCCCTTGACAACCTTCGAACGCCACCTCACACCCTCACCTGCAAATCGAAAAAAAAAGAAATAATAAGAAGGGAGAAGAAGGGTTGTGATCGAACCAGAGGAAGAAAAGGCACATCTTTTCTTTTTTCTTTTCGCTCTCAAACTCTAGCTGTAAATAGGAAAGCACGAGAGATATTGGGAGAATAGATACAAGAGAGATAGAGATATCCATTCAGGTACGGTTGAGAGGTGAGAACATATAATCATTTGAAGAAGAAGGAATTTGGATGGGTGAGGGTGGGGACGAAGAAAACCTGTTTCTTGTGAGATCCAATGCACAAAAGCCCTAGTTCTTCCAATTTTGGGATGGCGTGTATTTAATGTCTCAGAGGGAGAAAATGGTAGATAAAAGAGGATAGTTGATATCGTTGACCACTATATCGCTGCCAAACTCCAAAAATACGAAAGGGAGGAAGAGTTATAGCTGCATAATGAGGTCTAGGGTTTACAGAGAAAAGGAGAAGCAGAGAGTGAAGGTTGTCGGCTGATGGAGAGGATGAATTCGTTATTCCTTCCCGAACAGCAACAAATTGATCACAGAACGAAACCTGCAAATGAGGTCTAGGGTTTACATGGAAACCCTAAAAGATGGAAGAAAAGCGGGGTTTTTAATTTTTTAGGATTTCATTTCCCCCCTGCTATTAAAGGATGGAACGCGCGTTCCATTAAAATTTATAAAGCGACATCCTTAGATGACACACATGTGCCCTCCATGTTTTTTTGTTTAGACACTAATTTAAGGGCACACAATAATGCATGACCTAAATCTTTAAATTTTTTGAAGAGACGACTCTTTTTTAATGTCACTCTCTTTTGCGTAACATAAATCAATGAGTGTCGTGGTTTGCGCGTCGTAAAAGGGTCTTTTTCTTGTAGTGAATCTAAACAAAAGTCATAGTATACGTTAAACCGAGAGCTTACATCAAAAGAACGTCCAAATCTGACTTCGTATGAGGAAGTTATGAATTTTCTAAGATTTGGCATAGGAGTGTGTAGCCCAGAGTTCGAATTTTAGATTGAGCGATTTTTAGCCAACACAACCTAAACGAGAATCGAATATCTCATTAATAGGAGCTCAAGGATAAAAAGTCAGACGAAAACGGATGTCGGATGACAAAGTTATGAATTTTTAACGAACTTTCCTTGTCCCGGCCTGTTAAAAATATAACTTTTAAAAATAAAGTCAAAATTAGTCGACACAGTCTAAATGAAGGTTATATAGTACGTCTTTACCTATGCGTGGATATAATGAACATAAAAAATGAAGCTCGTATGCGAAAGTTATGAATTTTAGAAGTTGAGAGAGGAAATTGTGAAGCTGTCCGAGGGGGAACGCCCCGCGTAGAAGAAAGGAACGCTCCGCGTTCGGATACTAGGTCCGAAGTTAGCCACGTCTCTCCATCCGATGAGTGACATGCATTTGTACGAACCTCGGATACTGCCCCACTCCTATGCCTTGCGTTCACATAAGCGCCCTGCGTACGAGGAACACACTATGCTCCTCCAAGGAACGCCCTGCGCACCGAGGCTTTGGCTAGCTATAAAAGGAGGCGCGAGGCAGCCCTAAATCTCACACCTTAAACTCATTCTTCTTCTCTCTACTCTCTCTCTTTCTAAACCTCCCAAACACCCCCAAGCCTAGGAAACTTCCCTAGCACTAGAAGAAAGCCCCGGAGCACCTGAAGGCTCCTAGAAGAAGTGTTTTTCGGCTTGAAAAGTTTTGCCCCCGCAGAGCCCGGTTTCCAGCAAACCTCCCGGTTTTGTCAAAGGAAACCATATTTTTAAGAAGCGAAGCGTTGTCCAAATTGGAATCACCACTTTATCAAGTGAGTGCATAGTTACTTTTATCTTACACATAGATATGAAGTATTTAATTTAAATTATGTGTATGTGTGCATATTATTTGTGTTCCTGATATCTATGTTGGATGAACGGTTTATACATGTTTTTAATGATTTAAACTGTATATGTATTTTATATCTACGAATATGTTGGGTAGAACATGGGTAGATGAAATAGTTAATGTGTGATGAAATAAAATGATGAGAGGCCTCGATGTTGACGATGTTCCAGTCATCTAGCGGAGTATAGATGATGACCACAGACTATTCTAGACAGTCTAGAGGAACGCTAGCAGGCTCGCAACCTATAGGTGCTTTTGAACGATGTGTTCACCAGTGTACTCCATCCCCCTCATGGTTTCCTTACGGACATTTATTGTTGAGGAACCCCTTTAGCAGTAGTGTCCATCCCGATGAAAATCCTTAGGATAGGTCCCTTATAATAGATGCTTTAGGGACGTAAAGTGAGGATAAAGGGAATGGGTAATCGGGTTGAATGATTTGATGAAAATAATAAACTTATTTATTGTTGGTTGAAAACCCTATGTGCTCACCAGGCTCCCAATCCTGACCCACTCAGTTTTTGTATTACAGGTAGTGATACAAGAGTATAGATGCGAAGATCTGATGAGAGATTATGGATTATAGTCAAGTAGAAATAAATAGATGTTGTCAAGCCTATGTTGTTTTGTTTATGCTTTTGATCTGTATTGACAATGACATCCCGAGGTTTGTAATGTAATGAAAATACAATTCCTTGGAAATGCTTTGATAAATTCTTTATCATGTTTTTGTGAACAAATTTCACAACATTTTTCTTTAAAAGTATACTCTAATTTTCAAATAAAGCATAAACAAATCGGTCTTTTCCGACCGTGAAATTGGGGATGTCACAGTTGGTATCAGAGCATTAGTTTAAGCGAACTAGGAATTTGTAGGATTTCTAGACTTAAACTTATAATGCTAAGCGATGATTGTGAGATGAGTCTCTTATATAATTTAGAAATGAGCACTAGTTTATTTTAGGAAAGATGCCTAAAATGCTTTTATGTGCTAAATGCCTTATGTTTGCCTTATATGCTATTATTTGTTCGGATCTATGGTCTATTGCTGACCAGATCTTGAAACCTTGCGTGTTTAGGATTTCAAGCGTTTGAATATGATATTAGAACTAACATGTAACATTTCTGAGTGATGAGGAGGATTTAAACGACTATCGTAAATAAAGATCTAAATTCACCTACTTTGGTGTATAGATCAACATGGCGAGAAACCGGAATACACTCGGAAACACAAATGGGAACAAAAATTAGCAGCCTCATCCCCAAGGGATTGAGAAAGTGATGATAGTAGAAGCTACACCTGAGCCAATCATGATGGCTGGAGTACAAGCCATGATTCGGGCTATGATGGCCGAACAGAGGGAAAATGTGAGGCAAATTTTGCTGAATAATAGGGATGAACCTTCAATGCATGTTGAACAGCCCGAACTAAATGACAAACATTCGGAAGAAGGGAACTACAGTAGGACCGTTGGTCAAGCTGAACTGCCAGTGGTAAGAAGAAATAACCAAGGTGGAGGAAATGACGGACGTGGATGCAAAAACAAGGATTTGATGGAATCCAAACCACCTTGTCTTTCAGGAAGCCCAACACCGGTGGAAGTTATGGATTGGATCTCCGAGATGGAGACAATGTTTGAGAGTTGCGACTGTAGCAAAAGACAAAAGACTGCTCTCGCGGTTCCCCTGTTAAAGTCTGGAGTGCTAAGCTGGTGGAAGCTACGAGCTGATACGATGCCCAAGGGAGAAGCTAGAAAGATGTCTTGGGAAGATTTCCTGGTGTAACTGAAAATGCAATACTGCTCTGAGCAGGATCTTATGGAAATTAACAACGAGTTTCAGAATCTGAAGAAGGGAAGAATGAGCCTCACCAAGTACGCTGCAAGTTTTACATTGAACTCTCCAAGGTCAACAAGTTTTCCCATGGATTATAGCGGACTTTGGTCCAATGGTCAAGCAAACAACCACTTTGAAAGCCACCATTTAGGCTGCTAAGAATGTTGAGACCCATATAAGGGAGAAGGGCCTGGAGAGAGCCGAAGTTGGTGAGAAAAGGAGGTTCGATGGATCGTCAAAATCCAATATAAAGAGCAAGTCTGGTTCAAGGAAATTTGGAGGATAAGGAAGCAAAGCAAAGTGGTGTGAGAAGCACAAGAAGAAGCACTTTGGGAAATGTGACGGAGAGGTCACCTGTCTTAAGTGTGGAAAGTCTGGGCACTATGCCAATGAATGCACCTTCAATAAGAAAGTATGTTATGGGTACAATGAAGAAGGGCACATTTCGAGGGACTGTCCGAAGAAGAAGGAGGCAGTAAGGCCCAATGTCCCACCGAAGCCGAAGGAGAGAGCTTTCCAGATGAACCTGGAAGCCGCAAAGGATGCAACATATGTCGCTTGAGGTACCTTTCTTGTAAATGGATTATCTGCCAATATATTATTTGATTCCGGAGCAAATTATGCCTTTATATCACACAAATTTGGTGGAAGACTAGCATTGCCTTTAGATAAACTTGATAATGCTCTAATTGTAGAAGTTGTCAGTGGCAAATTCATACTTGTTAGCGAGTGAATTAAAAACATCGTCATCGACTTGAATGGAAACGAATTCCACAAGGAGCTGTTTGTTGGGTCAAAAATATGGTTTATACTTTACTTTTCTAGGAAAATGTATTTTTGTGTCTTGGACCATAAACAGCTAAGTGTTTACGGCCGTATACGTGCTTACGTCCGTAAACCCATTTACGGCCCATGTTCAGTTAGCCCATATTCCATTGTGTATATATATATAGGTGTTAGGGGTGAGGAGTAGAGATTGATGAAACACAAGGAGTGTACGGCCAAGAGAGAAACTAGAGAGAAGTTTTGTGTGTGTGAATCTTTTGTATCCGGATCTTCATTCTAATCAATTCATACATAGATTCATCATATTCTTCTTCTTCTTCTCTTCTGTTTTATCTGACATCATCCGTTTGATTGGGATTCCGCACCATCAAACGGATCTGATTGATACACAGGCAAATTAGGGACTTACAATTGGTATCAGAGCTTGGTTGTATCAGTCAATTTTGTCAGATTTGGAGCATTATTTGATCTTATTTTTGAAATATTCTTGCGTTTTTGGATAGATCTCTGAAAATTAAGGGGGGGGGGGGGTTCTTCTTTGCATCTTTGATAAAAACGAGTTTTTAATTGACTTTTTAAGCAAAAAATGGTGAAAAACGTCGTTTTTTGAAGGGTTTACGGCCATTGAAGGGTTCTCGGCCGTAAACAGTTTGCGGCTAGGGTTTCTCGGCGGCGGCGGCGGCTAGGGCTTCGGAGTTTACGGCCTTGGAGTTCACGGCCTGAGGTTCACGGTCCGAGATTACGGCCTGAGGTTTACGGCTCGGTTTGCGGTCCTCGGTTTGTGGCCAGCGTCACATAGGGTCCGAAGTTCGGACCTTGTCCTCGCACAGCATCCTCGCCTCGCAGCCTCATCCTCGCTTCGTAGCTGTCTTCGTCGCCTCGCTTCGCATATATAAAAAATAGGAAACGAGTTTGGGTGCTGCCGAGAATCAAACTCGAGACCTCTGATTCATCGACCACCGCCTTAACCAACTCCTCTAGCATCACCTTTGTTCCTTTCCTCCGCATTCTTTATTCAAAAACGCTCCTTTTCGGTTCCAAGTTTCGCAAAATTGTCATTTTTAGCCCAAAAATTAAATTTCTTTTATTTTTAAATTCCTTTTTCATCTAAAAAATAAAATAATAATAATAATAATAATAATAATAATAATAAAATAATAATAATAATAATAATAATAAAATAGTTTTTAATTTTTGACTTTTATTTTTGACTTTTGTCTTCAGAAATTGACTTTGACTTTCAAGTTTGACATTTGACTTTAATCTTTGACTTTCTCGTTTGACTTTTAAAATTTCAAATTTAGCTTTTCGGTTTGACTTTTCAAGTTTGACTTTTGAGTTGACTTTTTAAATTTGACTTTTAAGGTTGACTTTTGAGGTTTGTAGTCAAATGGTTTGATTTTTAAGTTTGATTTTGGCTTTCTAGTTGTGCTTTTTAATGGATTTTAAGGTCTACAAGAAAGATGAAAACATGAAAGAGAGTCGTCAGGATATGTTAAGACAAAATTTCAATATTTTCGATTATATCCCTGGAGAAACCCTCGAAACTCAGTTGCAGCGATTTACCACACTCACTACTAAAATGAATATAGATGGGATCTTCTTGTCTAAGTTTGAGATAAACAAAAAGCTACTAAATTCACTTCCGAAATCGTGGGATATGAACATGGCTATCATCAAGAAGACAAAAGATCTCAATCGTCTTAGTATGGCTGATGTAATTGAAGAGCTTGACGCTTTGAAGTGTGGAAATATAATGAGTTCTGCAAACATCTCGGTCAATGAAGTTTCATGTTCTCAATCATGTGAAGTTTCATGTACACTATCTAGTGAAGATACAATTAAATTTCTTCGGGAACAAATTGATTTATTAAAAAGAGAAGTTGAGGACCTGAGATATGAAGGATATCAACTCAGGAAAGGACAGAAACCCCTGAAGGCTGAATTAGAAGCAAAAACCAAGGACTTTAGGAAGCTTCAGGAAGATTATAGCAACAAGTGTGAAAATTATGACTATATTAAGAGACAACTTGCTGCTGTAACTGAAGAACTTGACACTTTGAAAATTAAGTGTGGTAAAACAGATGTTAGTTTTAAAAATTATACTGCGTCAAGTCAGACAGTCGAGTCCTTATTTGAAACCCAATTAAAATTCAAAGATAATCAAAACAGGGGTCTAGGGTATGATAGTGTTCTTCCACCCTTCAATCATAACTACACATCCATCCCCATGACACAGAAAGAAATTGACAGGGAGGCACATCTTCAATATGGAAAACCAGTTGGATTTGTGTCAGGAGGTATTCAAGTTAAAAATACTAATGCTTCTACTTTATGTGCAGGTAAAGTAGCAGAAGATGAGAACAAGGAGAAAACCATTGAACAAACAAACAACTCCTTGAGCTCTGAATCTGTTGCTTTGAACTCGGCTGCTTCTAATCAACCTGCCGTTGAGAAATACAGGCCTCCAATTCCAGCACAACAGAGTGCTTGTTGTAAGTGTGCATGTGAGAACAATAAAAGTCAAGGCAAGGATACGCCACTAGGGGCAGGAAGAAACAACTTCCTAGTGAAGAAACAGACATGTTTTCACTGTGGAACACCTGGACACATTGCCAGAAAATGTCCTAATCGCGCATACGTTCCCTGCTATGCACAAGGCTGGCAGAACGCGCCAAGAGGGAGATTTTTCAAAAGAAACCACTCAAGGTCACGTTCAGACAATGCCGACTGGAATGCCATGAAGGCCAAGAATTCAACTCCCAAGGCCAAGCATCCAACTCCCAAGAACAAGAAGGGAATGTTGGCCCGGAAGTCTAGTTCAAGAGATGTTCCTGTGAAGCCAAGACCGGTTAGGTCAAAGCCATCTCAGCAGCCGACTTCAAGTTCTAAATCAAGTGCCGAGGCACCCATCGGTTCGAACAAGAAATGGGTTAAACCCGAATATAGATGGGTACCAAAGGTGAAAACTCCCAAATCTTCTAATGACTCATATTTCATCGTCTTCTGTTTGTGATAAGCAGGATATGTCATGGGAGAGAGTATCGTGCAAGGATGACAAAGGTCGACCCAGTTTCAAAATGGACTGGGTTCCAAAGACCAATTAATCCCGCTGTGTCGGAGCAGCTATGGAGGCATATCATCAGACTTCAGTTTGTTGGTAGTGGCTGTTCCTGGCATATAATTGGGGACATCTCTCAACTGTACAACATTCAGACCTTTGTTTGAGAGTATGTGTCCTTTTGCGGGAAAGGAAGAAAGGAAGAGATCAAAAATGGGGTTAGTGCTTAATGACATGAAGAATTTTCGGATCTGTTCTAAGATTACGCGTGCCGTTCTCAGACCTTCTGGATGCAAATTCAATCGGTGACTTACAGTTTGAGTTTTCTTCTCTATACTCCTGAGTTTTTCTTAAGCTGATTCGCTTTAAAGACTAATTTTTGTTTTAGGATAGTTTAAATTTGCGCATTTACTTTCGTTTCTCTCCTATGCACAAATTAGGGGGAGAAATAAAAACAAAACAAAAATTAGAAAATTTAAAAAAATCCAAAAACATTACAAAATCAGAAAATCAAAAAAAATATGGTGTTAATGGAATGTGCTTGCATGAGATGTTTTGGGAAGTGATATAATCATGTGATAACAAGAAATTTGAATCTGTGTAAGGGATTGAATCTGAATTGTCTAGGCTTTGTGTTCGATGTGCTGGTAGGCACGAAAGATTTAAAATGAACTTGACTAGGCATAGATAAACTTAAGGAATCTGGAGACTTGAAAAATCTTGACCTAGATAGATCTATTTAACCTGACAATACAACGCTCGGATAGGTTGAACAGGGAGATATACATGGGAATCTATCGGTCACATTAAATAACCCATATATAGAACTATGGATTCACTTTTCCTCGATGTGCGGATTCTGTCCTTAATTCCGGTTGGATGGGGTGACTGGGGAATTCCAATAAACTAGGTTTGTAGAAGGTTATTTTCTTTCTTTCTATCTGTTAGACATATGTTGCCTCCTTTGCGTGATCGAAAGATTCGACCTGGACTGTAGCATATGCAAGTATATCTCTCTGCATCTTCTATCTATGCAATTCTTTCCATCTGTTAGCCATATACTGTCTCCTTTGTGTGACTTAAAATCCGACCTGGTACACAGTATATGTACCATTCTCTTCTCAATCCCTCTAA
This sequence comes from Lactuca serriola, assembly GCF_051521515.1. Lineage (NCBI taxonomy): Eukaryota > Viridiplantae > Streptophyta > Magnoliopsida > Asterales > Asteraceae > Lactuca > Lactuca serriola. The sequence continues at coordinate 20,981,953 of NC_136413.1, read as the reverse complement.
AAACTTCAGTTAGTCATATGTTTCATCATTTGCGTGATTGGAAGAGATCCGACCTGGATGTACAACATATGCATTCTAAATCTATCTTCTCTCTTAATAATTGTCTGCTCACCCGGTGTAAGGAGTATTCTGGAAGTCCTTGATGGCTGGAGCATATCAGGAAGCGGGAAACACGTTCTAGTACAATTAAAATTTGTATGTAGATCTCGCTGCTCAATTTAGGTGGACAACAATATCTTTGGTCGTCGTCAGCTGAATGGTCCTTAAGGAATATTATCTAGGAACTTAGGATCACATTGTCGTGTCACTTATAATATGTCCTAATTTTGTCACAATCTCTCGTGTTTAAGTGGACCACAATACCGGCGATTGACCAGATCTATTCATGAAGGGAGAGGTACTGATAAACGGATAAAGGTTGTCTAAGAACTTTGATCCCAAATCACTCTTAAAGTGAGCTATTATTTTTGTTTTTGTTAAGTTTGTTCATAGTGTTCTTCTAATTTAAATATAAGGGGGAGAATTAAAAAAATAAAATAAAAATTAATAAAAAAAATTCGAAAATCAAACAAAAATTAGAAAATTCAAAAATCTAAAAATATTTTTGTTTCTGTTTTAATTTGTGTGCTAAGTTTTCTTTTAGTTTTGTTTTGTCTTGAAAAGTGAATTCAGGTGTAGATGAGACTCATGGAGTTTGCGTCGAAGATTTCTGAGCCAAGGCTTCATCCGTGAGCATCGAAGAATTCTCATTCGAAGGAGCAAGAAATGAAGACTATTCTTTCAAATTCAATCTTTCAACCCCAGAAGCTAGGTGAAACTAAAATTGAAGATTATGTGAAAGATTGCATTGAAGCCTCCTCAATCAGTCTGCTATTATCTATGAACCTGCTGAAGTGATCCAGAAGATTTGTTCTCTCTAAAGTTCTCTTTGAAGATTCTCAAGCTGAAAGAACCATTTTTCAAGAATCTCTACAAGAAGCCTCCTTACATAATGTGCGTTAAATGTCAAATTCTGAAGAAATGCCCAACTGCTCAAGATGAAGTCATTTACTGAAGATTCATCAAGTTCATCTTGAAGTTGTGAAGTCATCGAAGATAAACGCTAAAGCCAATCTCCAACTGAAGATTAACAAGAAAAGCCAGCTACTTTTTAGGGGGAGCTTGTTGGGTCATTTAGAAAAGAAAGTTATAAACCAAGGGGGATATTGTTGGGTCAAAAATATGGTTTATACTTTACTTTTCTAGGAAAATGTATTTTTGTGTCTTGGACCGTAAACAGCTAGGTGTTTACGGCCGTATACGTGTTTACGGCCGTAAACCCATTTACGGTCCATGTTCAGTTAGCCCATATTCCATTGTATATATATATATATATATATATATATATATATATATAGGTGTTAGGGGTGAGGAGTAGAGATTGATGAAACACAAGGAGTGTACGGCCAAGAGAGAAACTAGAGAGAAGTTTTGTGTGTGTGAATCTTTTGTATCCAGATCTTCATTCTAATCAATTCATACATAGATTCATCATATTCTTCTTCTTCTTCTCTTCTATTTTATCTGACATCATCCGTTTGATTGGGATTCCGCACCATCAAACGGATTTGATTGATACACAGGAAAATTAGGGACTTACACTGTTACCCATTGAGTTGAATGGTTTGGACATCGTACTAGGAATGGATTGGATTAGTTCCAATGATTCCGAGATACTGTGTAAGAAGAAGATAGTGAGAATAAACCCACTTGGGAAAGAGTCATTTGTGGTGTACGGGGACAAACACATAGTGAATTCTGGAATCATTTCCCTGATGAAAGCCATAAAATGTTTGTCTAAAGGATGAAGATCATACTTGGAATTTGTGGTAGATGCTAAGAAGGAGAAGAAGGAGATGCAGAGAATACCAGTGGTGTGTGACTATCCAAAAGTCTTTCTTGAAGATCCTCCTGGATTTCCACCTGATAGACAAGTGGAGTTTCGAATAGAATTGTTGCCAGGATCAAGAATAATCACGAAAGCACCATACAAATTAGCATAAACAGAGATGAATGAGCTTATAACGCAACTTCAAGAGTTGTTGGACAACAATTTCATTAGACCTAGTTCATCGCCTTGGGGAGCTCCGGTGTTATTCGTGAAGAAGAAAGATGGAAGCATGAGGATGTGTATAGACTATAGAGAGATAAAAAAGGCAACGGTAAAGAGTAAGTACCCATTGCCAAGGATTGATGAACTATTCGATCAGCTGCAAGGTTCGAGCTATTTCTCAAGGATCGATCTTAGGTCAGGATATCAACAACTGAAGGTGAGAGAGCAGGATATTGAGAAAACCGCATTCAGAACGAGATACAGACACTATGAGTTCTTGGTTATGTCATTTTGACTAACCAATGCTCCAACAACATTCATGGATTTTATGAACAGGGTTTGTAAACCATTCCTCGATAAATCCGTGATAGTGTTCATAAATGACATTCTGGTTTACTCAAAGAGCCAGCAGGAGCAAGGAAAGCACCTGCGAGAAGTATTAGAAGTTCTAAAGAAGGAGAAGTTATATGCAAAGTTCTCTAAATATGATTTTTGGATTAGAGAAGTCCAATTCTTGGGTCATGTGGTTAACCAAGAAGGAATAATGGGTGACCCAGCTATGACTGAAGCTGTGATGAACTGGGAATGACCAGAAAAGCCCCACGGAGATTCAAAGCTTTCTAGGATTAGTTGTATATTACCGCAGATTTATCCAAGGTTTTTCATCAATACCTGCTCCATTAACAGCTTTGACCCACAAAGAAGCTACACATACATGGAGTGAAACACATGAAGAGGCATTCGAGAAGCTAAAGAAGAAGTTGTGTGAAGCACCAATTCTTTATTTACCTGACAGAGTTGAAGACTTAGTAGTTTATAGCTATGCATCTGGAGTTGGGTTAGGTTGTGTTCTGACCTAAAGGGATAAGGTGATAGCATATGCATCGAGACAATTGAAAGAACACGAAAAGAACTACCCCACTCATGATTTGGAGTTGTCAGCGGTAGTATTCACACTAAAGATATGGAGGCATTATCTTTACGGCACGAAGTGCAAACTATTCACTAATCATTAAAGTCTCCAGTATCTCTTTGATAAAAAAGAATTGAATATAAGACAACGACGCTGACTAGAGTTACTCAAATATTATATTGTGAGATACTTTACCATCCTGGTAAAGCAAATGTCGTAGCTGATGCTTTAAGTCAAAAAGTAAACGTGGAAAGAAAACGCTTGAGAGTGTTAAGAATTGAAGTTGTCTCAACGATTGTGGAAAGCATCAAGAAAGCTCAGGAAGAAGCTTCAAAGAAAAATGACCGAAAGGAAGAATGTTTGGGCAAAACGTTGGTGTTCGGTACAAATAGCCAAGGATTGAAGATATTACAAGATAGGATTTATAGGAGGAGTAAGAGATCTTATGATGGAAGAAGCTCACAAAACCATGTACTCGATACATCCCGATAGCACTAAAATGTATAGGGATCTGAAACCCTACTATTGGTGGCTGACGATGACGCTCGATGTTGCAAAGTATGTGGATGAGTGTGTAACATGTGCGAGAGTTAAGGCACAACATTAGAAACCATATGGGAGTTTAGAACCTTTACCTGTACCCATGGGTAAATAGGAAGACATCACTATGAATTTTGTGACTAAATTGCCCAGGACAAAGAACGGACACGACATGATTTGGGTGGTTGTGGATCGGTTCACTAAGAGTGCACACTTCATAGTAGCCAATGAAAGGTGGTCTATGGATAAGCTTGGAAAAGCTTACGTGAAGGATGTAGTAAGAATTCATGGTGTTCTGTTAACGATTGTATCAGATCGTGATAGTCACTTCACATAAAGGTTTTGGAGAAGCCTACAAGAGGAGATGGGTACGAAGTTGTGTCTAAGTACATCCTACCATCCACAGATTGATGGTCAAAGCGAAGGAACGATTAAAAAACTGGAAGATATGCTAAGAGCATGCACCCTAGAATTCCAAGGTAACTAGGATGAACACTTACCCCTGGTAGATAGCCATTCAAGCATCAAGATTGCACCTTATCAAGCTTTGTATGGACAAAAGTGTCGTAAGACGTCATGTTGGCTTGAAGCTGGAGAAAAGCAGTTTATGAGCCCCGAGATAGTCCATCAGACTGTTGAAAAGCTGAAAATGATTAGGGAAAGGATGTTAGCTGCTCATGATCGTCAAAAGAGTTATGCTGACAAGAAGTGACGACCGATGAGATTCGAAGTTAGAGATTCGATTTTGCTTAAAGTCTCGCCGTGGAAGGGACTTGTAAGATTTGGGAAAAGAGTAAACTTGAGTCCAAGGTTTATTGGACCGTTCAAAGTTCTTCGGAGGATTGGGAACCAAGCTTACAAGTTAGAACTACCAGAAGAACTAGATGGTATTCATAACACTTTCCATGTGTGTTATTTAAGGAAGTTCATGGGAGAAGTTTGCGACATAATTCCACTTTCAGAGTTAAGGATGGATGAAAATAAGAGGCTAATTGAAGAGCCGGAGGCGATTGTTGACCGTAAGACAAAGAAGTTGCAACGCAAGATGGTCGACTTAGTGCTTATGCGATGGAAACATACGAATGGGCCAAACATCACCAGGAAAACGGAGAGTGACATGATGAGTCGCTATCCGCATCTGTTTGTTAATGCATGATTCCGGGATGGAATCATCCTATGGGGAGAGAATTGTAACGCCCATGTTTCGAGGCTAAGCATTGATATAATGATGTAATAGTTAGGTTCAACAAATGTAACTTATTTTTGAATTAATAAAGCGGAATTACTTGAATATTATGTGGATTATGTGATTTTATGTGCGTTATACTTATTTATAAGATATAATAAATTAAGAATGAAAATAAGCGTCAAAAATAAAATAATAGATAAACCCGATATCTATGAAGAAAGTTGTAGTGGTTTTGACAAGGATTCTAGAGATATAAAAAACGCCGAAATCCGAGCTATAACGAAGAACTTATGACCTGTCGAAGTTTCGCGACAAAACCAACACGACGCTGTGTGACGTAAAAAGTGAATTTATGATAAAGTTCTTTTTAGCCTTAGCGACCTAAACAAAAGTTGTAGTATACGTTAAACCGAGAGTGTGCATAAAAAGAACGTCAAAATCTGACTTCGTATGAGGAAGTTATGAATTTTCTAAGATTTGGCATAACAATGTGCAGTTTGGAGTTCGAATGTTAGATTGAGCGATTTTTAGCCGACACAACCTAAACGAGAATCGAAGATTTCGTTAATAGGAGCTCAACGATAAAAAGACAGACAAAACGGACGTCGGATGACAAAGTTTTGAATTTTTAACGAATTTTTCCTGTCCTGGCCTGTTAAAAATATAACTTAAAAAATAAAGTCAAAATTAGCCAATGATGTCTAAAAGAAAGTTGTAGAGTACATCTCTACCTACACGTGGATATAAATAACGTCGAAAAAGGAGCTGGTATGCGAAAGTTATGAATTTTAGAAGTCGGGAGAAGAAATTGTGAAGCTGTCCGAGGGGGAATGCCCCGTGTAGAAGAAAGGAAAGCCCCGCGTTTGGATACTAGGTCCGGAGTTAGCTACGCATCTCTATCCGATGATTGACACACATTTGTAAGAACCTCGTACGAGGAACGCGCTGCGTTCCTCCAAGGAACGCCCTGCGCACCGAGGCTTTGGCCAATTATAAAAGGAGGTGCGAGACAGCCTTAAACCTCACACCTTAAACCCATTCTTCTTCTCTCTAAACCTCCCAAACACCCCCTCAAGCCTAGAAAACTTCCCTAGCACTAGAAGAAAGCCCCAAAGCGCCCCAAGGCTAAAAAAAAGAGTTTTTCAGCTCTGAAAGTTCTGCACCTGCAGATCCCAATTTCCAACAAACCTTCCAGTTTCGTCAAAGGAAAAGATTCCAATTCCCTTGAATTCTTGTGTTTGATCGGAATTTTTTTTTTTTTAAAGAACTTGTAGTCCAACGGTATTCGGTGTTGTCTTTCTTTTTGAGTTTAAGGTTTAAGTCTTACTATTGACATAAGTAAAATAATTTATGAACACTTAGTTTAATATCAGTATATTTGTCATTTCAATATATATATATATATATATATATATATATATATATATATATATATATATATAATTTTTTTTTCCTTTGAAACAAAAATTCATATTCCTGTTCACCGTCCTAATGGAATTAATTGCTTCTTAACATGGAGGAAAGCATATTACGATTTTGCCCTAACAAAATAGTATCATACGCTTCATCTGGTAAACCTTGATATCATCTCATTCGCGTTCAGCCGACAACCTCTCCATTGCGTCTTCTCCACTTCGTCACAGGGTCGTTCAACGAGCTTCATCGCAGGTAATCTCTCTCTCTCTCTCTCTCTCTCTCTCTCTCTCTCTCTAATCGCATTTTATACATTCGAACCAAACAACCCCCTCTGAATTCGACCCCAAACAGAGCTACCGTGACATCGCTGGAGGGTTTTTTTTTCCTTCAATCGCTAATGTGACCCCTCTGATATCATGATATCAGAATCTGAAAAAAATTCCCTTTCTTTCTCTTCAATAGTTTTATTAGTCGAACTTGATTTATAATGGATGTGATTTCGGGATGCTTTTTTGTTGTAAAAAATCGAGTCTTTTTTGGTTCTGAATGGGCCTGAACCATACTTCCATACTTGCCAATGAGATAGTGAGAAGTGATCGAATTCTCACTTTGTTCTTGCTCTTGATCGTGATTGATTGGTTAATATGCATAATTGGATTATTTGACATAACAAAAAGTAGTCTGATGTTTACCCATACCAGAAGTATCCCTTTTTGTAAATCTTCCAAGTTTGTCATAGTTTAAATACTGATTTAGGGAGTTCTTGATCATACACACTTATTTGTCTAATTCATTGTATCAAGTATGGTTGCTAATAACATTTTTTGAATCGATAGAACAGAAATTCTGCTGTGGTTTCATTTTCTTATGTGAAAATAATTTGCTTATGTGAAAATAATTGTATTGCGTCCACATACTTCCTTTTGATGTGATGCCCAAATACTTCCTTTTGGACAGCAGGTGTTGGTTTTCTCAGCAACTGCAATGGCAGCCATTGGAGGTCCATTGAGGTCAAAACTAAGGTCATCTGTCTCCTCATTTCTCCATCATGACATAATAAGAATACCCATATTGAAACACTTCATCTCTTCTTATTCTTCTTGTCCTACTCCTACATCACCATTAGCATTCAATCACACAACCAACACTATTTACAATACCTGCCATTGCCAACACCAGCTTCATACATGTTTGAGGCCTCGCCATTACCATGATGGCAGGCCTAGAGGTTCCCTTTGGAGAGGAAAGAAAATGATTGGTAAAGAAGCTCTTTTTGTTATTTTGGGGATAAAGAGAGTCAAAGATGATGAAGAGAAACTAGACAAGTTTGTTAAAACTCATGTATCAAGGCTCTTAAAGATGGACATGGTTGCTGTTCTTAATGAGCTTGAACGCCAGGAGGAAGTGGATCTAGCTGTCAAGGTTTTACACTTTTTCTCACTCTCCTTTAATCAATCAATTTCATTACATTTTAGTTGTCTTTTTTTTTTCAAATATTATATATGGATTTTTTTTTTCAGATGTTTTGGGTGATTCAAAAGCAAGATTGGTATCAGCCTGATGTGTATCTGTACAAAGACTTGATAATCTCATTATCTAAATCTAAAAAGATGGATGAGGCCATGAAGCTATGGGAAAGCATGAAGAAGGAAAATTTATACCCTGATTCTCAAACATACACAGAAGTGATTCGTGGGTTTTTGAGATTTGGATCTCCTGGAGATGCAATGAACATCTATGAGGATATGAAACAGTCTCCGGACCCACCAGATGAGTTGCCATTTAGAATCCTACTCAAGGGGCTTCTTCCACATCCCCTTTTGAGAAATAAAGTCAAACAAGACTTTGAGGAGATTTTTCCTGATCAGAGTATTTATGATCCCCTAGAAGAGATATTTGGATTGCGTTAAGGTATCAATGTGGATAATAGCAATATGTAACCTGAAACTTATAAAATGCTTACATGTGTTTGATTACATATGGCTATTATTAGTAAAGAAGTTTAAGTATGTTGCTATTACATGTTGAGAATGTTTGTATGTTGCTACTATTAGACTTCGTAATGGGGTGGGTTTGGAGCGAATTGACATTGATCCAAACACTTTTAATAAATTTTCAAATCCGATACAAACCTGCTCCATAATCAGTAGGGTTTTGAATAATCAAACTCATACCCTTATCCACCGAATCAATATATATCCAAACCTGCCTCGTAATCCGTAGGTTACTTGAATAATCAAACACATTTTTTGTAAAATTTAAACTAAAATTTATTAAAGAAAACAAATGTTGATTTAGAAAATCCATTACATACTCGAGGGCTTTCGATTGGAATTAAAATCATTATTGTTGTAACTTCTAATTGATTTTTGACCGTCGATTGCATTAATAAAGAAAACAATTACAATCTTTCTTCCGGTTGATACATGACGATGATATACAAATGAAATTGTTGATTGCTTGATCAAATACAAATGAATGACATCATGATATTTAGTAGATGATTGGAAGTCTAGAAATCGACTCCTCCAGAACTATGTAAAAATAGTTTAATTTTTTTGGCATTTTCTCTTTGGACTTTCGATTTGAATTAAAAATAAACTTTGGGTAGTATAAATATAAATATATAATTCCAAAATTTATAGGGGGCGGGTTATAAACGGAGCGGATCGATTATAATCCATACCGACCCTTTTAATAGAAAAGGTTGGCGAATACAGGATGTTAACAGGTAAATGGATCAAAAACTACGCTTCAAATCCGTATAATTGTTAACAGTTTGGATCAAATCAAACTCACTTTGCCAGACCTAAGCTACTATGGGTGATAGAAAAGTATATTTATGAGTTTTACATCGCATATTTTTTGGTTTGGATCCTTGGAATAACAAAAATATGTATATTTCTCTCCAACTAATAACACTAAAGATCTATGTGTATATGGGGAAAATAGTAAATTATAGAAATGGTCACTGTGGTTTGATCGAATTTGTAGGTTTGATGCATAAGTTTATAAATTGATAGGTTGAATCTCTATAGTTTTTGAATATTGCACTGCTGTTCATTGTTTAACATAAAAAGACCAAATTATCTTTTTTATTTTATTTTTTATTTTCTTATATATATATATATATATATATATATATATATATATATATATATTATTTGTTTTATTTATTTATCTTTGTTTTTGTGGTTTCAAAATTGTTTAATATTTTTGCGTTTTATTTGAATATAATATTTAATGTTTTTTTCCGTTTTACATTATATAAGGATTTTTTTAACATTTTATTTGGATAAATAGATTAAAATAACTCGGATAACTATCAAACCTCCAATATGATTATTAAATGTTTGTTTTTTTCTTTTTCTTTTAACGATATATATATATATATATATATATATATATATATATATATATATATATATATATATATATATTAGATTGAATTGTTTTACTTTGTTTTTTTTTTTTTCGAAAATAGTTATACAAAAAAAAATTATTTCCGCAATAAATGAAGAAACACTGATATATAAACGGATGTAAATGAAAAACATATAAAGCCATAAAACCTCTTAAAATTGAATAAAACAACAAACACTAACATATAAGTGAATGATGTAACAAAAAACACATAAAAAACAACATTAAATGATTATATTGGATGATTAATAATTATCCGGGTTATTATTTTAATTTGTTTATTCAACTAAAATATATATAAAAAAAATCATTATATGATGTAAAAGAACAAAACTTAAAAAAACATCACATAATATATTCAAATAAAACATCAAAAATATCCGGGTTATTATTTTAATTTGTTTACTCGAACAAAACATAAAAAAATCATTATATAATGTAAACGAAAAAAACATTAAAAAAACAAAATCAAATGATATATTCAAATAAAATATAAAAAGTATTAAAAAAAAATTTAAACCACAGAAACAAAGTTAAATAAATAAATCTAGGAATAAATAATAATATGATTTTATATAATTTAGATAATTGATTAAAAAATAAAAATAATTTAATAAATAATCTATCTTAATTATATTAAAATAGAGATAAAATAAAATCTATTATATATATATATATATATATATATATATATATATATATATATATATATATATATATATAAACTGTTAAAAGAAAAATAAAAAAGAAAGTGTAATTTTATCTTTTTAAACCAGCAATGCAATATTTAAAAACCACAAGATGCAACCTATCAACTTTTAAACTTGAGGACCAAAATTTCGAATTCAATCAAACCGCAAGTACAATTTCTATAATTTACTCTATGGAAAATTAGATTTTTGGTTTATAATTATAGGGAAAATGACACAAATGCCCTACGAACTTTTTCGGCTTGACCCTTTTAGTCACTTAAGTTTTTTCGTGGCTTTATTAGGGAACCAAGTTGTGGCAACCTGTACATTTAGTCCCCTTTACTTGTTTTAGCCGGTTTGGGAAACAAATAGACAAAACTTGGGGCCCACCTCTCTCTCTCTCTCTCACTATATATATATATATATATATATATATATATATATATATATATATATATATATATATATATATATATATAACCTGCATTCTCATCATTAACACCACCACTACATCATCACCCCTGCTTTATAACTAACTAGGTTAACACTCGTGGAAACCACGGTTAAGAAAAATAAAATTATTGATAATTTAAAATCATAATAAAATTATTGATAAAAATAAAATTATTGATAATTTAAAATCATAATAACTAATTTTAATATAATTGTATTGCAACTTATAATATATGTTTTATATCTTAATTAAAATCGTTTTATATTTTATTAATATGACTAATTTTAATATAATTATTGATAATTTAAAATCTTAATATATTTTATTAATATTTCTTTACTATGTTTTACACCTTAATTAAAATTTTAACTTGATGTAAATATAGCGGTGCCTTCATTTTCATTCTCAAACAGGCTTTATCATGTGTTTCATACCTAATCTTGAACATATTTGAAATAATAACGTGCTTATGTTATATTTTCCTTTCTTAGGCATTTTCTTAAAAGAAGCAGACTACAAGGGCCAATTAAATAAAATAATAATAATAATTAAAAAAAAAACCACTACCATGATGATGTTCTTCTCTAACATAAACATTTAACTAATAGCTAAAAGCCTTTAAGATTTAAAAATGTGTATAAGTAGATTAAAATTTGATATACTTTTTAGGATTAGTTCGCAAAGTGTTGTAAATATTAAAATTAGAAAACTTTCTAGTGCTTAATGTATTTCTTTTATGATGTTTAACGCTCTCGTCTGCTAATGTCACATTGCATTTTTAACTCAAAACGAAAAGCATGGTAATAAAGGAGTATCAATCATAATCTAAAAGTCATGACCGCTCAATTCTGAAATAGGTTTCTGATTTTTTTAGATTCAAATTATTAACATATCTTGATGATAATTTAATGCGTCATTGTATGGGATTTTTATTAATAAAGAAAAAAGAAACTGAATGAAGAGTAAAATCAGGAAAACGAATGAAGACTAAAATCTTGAGCAGGAAACAAATAAATTGCTTAACAATTGTGTGTATTATGTCCTTATTTAACGGGATTTACCATATTTTTCTTATATATTTCAATTTATAAAAAAAATCTATCCATAATTATCAAAAAGAGGATATTGGCGGGAAAACATTTGGAAGAGGGTCTAAGAAAACGCCACGTGGCAAAAAGACTACTCTTTTATTAGAGTTAGATTAACAAAAAAATAAACCATGTTGTAGGCCATTCTAGCGGGGTGTTCAGCTGGTGGATTGACTTCGATATTGCAACGCGATAATTTCCGATCACAATTACCGGCGACGACTAAAGTGAAATGCCTTTCCGATGCCGGATTTTTCATCAATGCGTAAGATTCCGCTTCCATTTCCAATGTTTACTTCACGTTTCCCCTTCGTTTTTGATGTAGTGATTTCACGTTTTTGATTCATGAACAGGAAGACGATTATAGGGCAAAGTCACATCGAAGGCTTCTACGCTGACGTCGTTAGAATACATGTACGTTCAAAATTGAAATCCCCTTTTTTCCACCCTCAATTTCAGGTTCAAAAATGGCATCAAAATTTTTGATTATTGAATTTGATTTGTTTGTTTAGGGATCTGCTAAAGTTTTGTCTCCATCTTGCCTTGCGAAAATGAGTCCTGGTTTGGGAAGACTTAGAAAGATATTTTGATATAACTCCTTTGAAGTTTTGCTCCGGCGGACTCTTACTGATTCGTTTTGGCTTCTGCTCGACGGAGTGATTAGTTGGAGATGAGAGGGAGATCGGGAAAGATGTTTCCGGCCACAACAGTGGTAATGGGTGGGTGTGGGTTGCGTTGGTAGCCCAAGAGAACACGATGGTGGGTGCTGGCAGCGACTCTTGGTGGTTCCCGGTGGTAGTGGGTGGTCGAGGGTGACAATCCTTGACCACTCTTGTTCCCCCTTCGTTCCTTGGCAATAATTTAGTGGGAGGGAGGGAAAAGTTGACTTTCAAAAAGTCCAAGAGAGAGAGAGAGAGAGGGAGTGAGAGAGAGAGAGTAGGGAAAATTCAAAGTCAATATAAGAAAATTGGTCATCAAATGTCAATGTGTCAAAGAAGTAACCGGGTGACCTCTTCACTTTGGCCAAAAAGATGTAATCGACCCGACAAACACAACTTTGTTCTCTCATAAGGCCACAAAAATTGTTTAGGGACTAAAAAGATAAACCCTAGAAAGTTCGTAGGGCATTTGTATCATTTTCTCATAATTATACTAGGTGTAAGACTATGTGGGTTAATTAAAAAAAATATAAAAGTCTAAATATTTAAGAACTTTGAATTTATAACAAAATAAGAAAAATAATGAATTATTAAAATTGATTTTTTAATCTTTTAAATTTAAATAAATAAACAAAATAAACTAACATGCTTTAATTTGAGAATTTTGAAATAAAAATGTAAGTCCATTAATTGAATTGATATTCATTTATTTCTATATTTATTGTAATTATTACATTAAAATATTATATGAAATTTATTAAAATAAAAAAACTCATAAAATAACATGTGCAAAATAAATTAATTCAAAATAACCACAAAATGACATTTGACAAATTGAATGAGAGTGAGATGTGACAAAAAAATTTCATTTATTATAGTAGATGATATCGACTCTAGACACTTGTGGAAAAAGTAAGAGCCTACTACTTTCTAAAATTATGCTTCATCTATAGAGCATTTCTCCAATTATTTGAGAAGTAACGATTCATTAAGCTAAAGAGAGAAGTTTGACATGAGTTTAGATAAACAATATGCATTTAAGATACACTCACAAAAATCTCTTGTTTTCTTACATTATGGGTGACTTACATATAAGGGTTGCTCATTAAAACAAAAGGCAAAACATCAAAGTTTCTAGTTAAACCGTTAGGAAATGAAGGTTCTAGTCAAACCAATAGTATATATATATATATATATATATATATATATATATATATATAATCCAACTGATTTATCTGGCTGATCTATTGATGTACATATGTAATCCATTCTCTTAATAAATCTATCTAATCCATATAATCGATCCATCGTTCTGATGTATCTAATCAATTGAAGGATATACCATTCCATCAACTTATTACATCAATCCATCCATTAATCTTGTTAGTCCTCCCTGTTCACCCACCCACCCATTAGTCTATCAAATCAATCTAGCCATTTAACCGCACTATGTTACCATATGCAACAGATAAACCATATAACAATAAATAGATAATCATGCAGATCTTAACAGATCACTATAGTATAGGAACATCCTGAACTAGGATACACAATCTACTGGACTGATGTGACAACCCAAAACTTTCCATTCCGTTCAACCATCCACTTCAATATGGTTCAAAACTATTTCTGCTAACTTTCAAACTTTTTGGATTAAGTTTGAGTGTTTTAAAGTTAGTGCTTCAGAAGATATCAGGAGAGTGGATACCCTAGGGTTTGCTATGTAGCAATAAGTGCCCAAAACTTCAAGAGTTTGGAGTTTACGGTCCAAAATGGTATTGGGACCGTAAACCCAAAAGACTATATAAGTGAGACTTAGAAGTTTTAATCACTTTTTCACAATTCCAAAGACTAGGGCCATTTCTCTCTCAAGTATCAACCTGTTTTTCTTCAAGATCTTCAACTAGTAAGTGTTTCTAGCCCTTTTATGATTAGATCAAGTGTTAAACATCAAGAAATCATCAAAATCCCCCAAAAACAAGGTGTTCACGGCCCAAGATCTTCTTGGACCGTGAACACTAAAAGTGTGGCTTAAATGAGCCCAATGCCCCTCTAGAACTTTAAAACAAGCATAGAAGCAACCCTTAACATGTTTAGACCTTAAGAGCGTCAAGAAAACACCCAAATATCACAAGGATAAGATGTTTACGGTCCAAGAATCTCCTTGGACCATAAACCCTAAAAAGGGTGCTAAAAGTGTGCCAATGTGCCCTTAAACTCTTGCCAAACCTTAGAAGCAAACACGGAGCCTTCCTTTGTTGTGTTTAGCACAAGAAAACCACAAAAATGTCCCATGATTAGGTGTTTACGGTTTAGGGAGCTCCCAAAACCGTAAACACCCCAATGAGGGTTTTAATGCCCCATATTTCTTCCTTAAGCCAAGAATCTAGTCTAGACCTTTACCTAGAAGTGTTTAGGACTTGAAAACTTCATTTGACCATAAAACATATGGGTTTAATACCGTAAACCCAAGGACATATGGTCCAAAAACCATAAACCCTATAAAGGGGTGATTTGTTGCCCTAATCACTTCCTAAGGCTAAGACTTGAAGTTAGGATGCTTCAAAAGGACTTCTAGGACTTCAAAACCCAAAATGGTCAAAGTACCATGAGTTTACCACCGTAAACTCATGGGTTTACCGCCGTAAACTCAAGAGGAGTTGGTTCCAAAACCGTAAACACCAATTAGTGCCATTTCACTTCCCTTTGTCGAATCACATGTGATTCCAACACCTAGCCAAGGTGTTTCCAAGTCCCGGAAGGTGTTATCTTTCATATAGTTGTTTATAAACACTATATTCATGTCAATATGTGTCCTTATATATCATTTAGGACTTATTGTGTCTCGGGACTTCATTCGCGGAACTTCTCATCCGTACGCGCATACCCGTTTGAATCCCCCACATCAGGTGAGTTCATACCCCGTAATGAATCTTTTATCTATTTTAACTGTTTTAAAGGAGGAATACAAGTTGAACACAATGTTAATTGTGTAAATGTATGTTTTAAACATCTTTCAAAATGTTACTTATGTTATTTATAAGTTGTCAATACATTCCAAAACTCTTTTAAAAGGCTATGTTACTTTATAGTTATACAAAACTCCGTTTTTAAAGTATAAGCACAACTTGGTAGATAAATGAGTCTTTTCAGTAACAGTACAGTTAGAACATTAATAAACTATTATAGGTATAGTTTAGGAGAATGCTATTCATTACTTCTAGTACAATGAAGCACACAAAGGGTCAGTTCAGTTCACGAGTCTATACTAATGGTATACGTTTACATAAATACGTTTACATAGATACGCTTACATGGAATACATTTACCTAAGTACAATAACAATACACGATAACATAACAGAACATAATAAGGTGCTATAGCATGGAATGAGTTTAGGATCTAACTATACCAATGAATCACTTCCGTATTAGTGATAGTTATATTGGGTATACATGATCATAGTAATGTGGATGTTCGCGGCGTGCACTCATGCATGTGTCGCGTAAAGTTCCTAGAATCTCTTGATAAGGGAGCGTCTAGCATAGGATCTAGCCATCACATTATGCCTTAACCCTCAATTAAGGCACAATAGTACTTAAAGTAGTTACTTATTACAAATACTACAGTACTTACACTATCATCACGTCAATTACAGAAGGATATAAAATTCCAGTTACAATATTATTAATACCTTTACCATGTGTATTATTCACATATCCGATAAGGTAGATTAGATTTAATTAATAATAGTCTTACAGTCGAGTCTTGGTAAAAGACTACTTTCAAAACAGCCGAGTCTTGGTAGAAGCCTACTTTCAAAACAGCCGAGTCTTGGTAGAAGACTACTTTCAAAATAGTCGAGTCTTAGTAGAAGGCTACCTTTAAAAGTTAGGACCATGGATCAAGTCATAGGACACAGAGTCAACGAACAATTATTCTAGTACAAAACTTACTTTTCAAAGTCAGTACTTTTGGTATACAAAACTAGCGATTTCTCAGTTAAGGGCTTAATCCATTTTATTAAGCCAGTACAGTTTTTAAAAGACTTTAAGTGAGTTAACTCTATAACACCTTAGTTTATACACCATGTTTATATACAAGACTAATATTCGACAGATAGCTAAATGTGTGTTTTCCCCCGATGTCCTGTTCCCGTTGGATGTGGGCTTAGAGCAGATTCCCCCAATTAACTATCTACCCGATATTATATTATATATAGCAGCATAAACAAAGCTATTATAAAAGTAATCACCATGGTCAATATTTTACTATAAGAAATATAGGTTTTCTTAAAAGAACTCTCCATTAGATATAAAGGAACCATTACAAATAACTCCATGAGTAACAAGTGAATACACCAAGGTTATATATGACAACGATCTAACAACCAATGGAATGTGTGATATCCGCCTTATTTTACTGTATCCCGTTGGGTTGTGAGTTGAGGGCAGATGCGCACAATCGATTGTTTATTTACTCCAAGTATATATAACTTGTACCTACTTAGTACGCATAGAAAGGCTTGTAGTGTCATTTTACTTAACTTCCATTAAAGTAGGAAATATAGGGTTTTCTAGAGGAACAGGCAAACTTTTCAAAACAGAACTTACAGCTTACATCACTTTTACATATACATTTTCAACCACATTTTATAGCTTACATCACTTTTACATATACATTTTCAACAACATTTTACAGCTTACATCACTTTTACATATACATTTTCAACAACACTTTATAGCTTACTCACATCACTAAAATCTTATGAACTCACCGGCTTAATTGCTGATCAACTCTTTCAAATAACTTGTATTCTCAGGAGACTATTAGACAGGTGCTCATGCTGGGAATTTAGAAGATGGAGCATTCAGCTTCAAGTCTTGTTTTGTTATTTGTTTATGACTTCTATGTTTTGTGAACACACACATTGTAAACACTTTCTTTCTAAATGAAATGGTTGTTCATTACTTTCTTACCATATACATATCTCGTGATACTTGACATGACGTCCTCCACCCCAAACGTTTCTACCGTTCCGGTTTTGGGGTGTGACAACTGACATTGGTGCCTTCGACTCATAAATACAGTGAGGAATCCCACCTCACAGTCTGAAATGTAGCTGAAAAAAAATCATAGACCCAACTACTAACTCTACAGGTCACCTATCCAACAAACAGTGACCTAATCTCAAACTACTACTAAAAATACCTAAAACCCCCCCTAAGTCAAACTTAGTCAAAATCCTGGTCAAAGTTAGGGTTAAAAATTCAAAAATCCCACTTAGGTTGAGTACGCCCTGCGTACTCCCCTCTATGCAGCGTAGAGGATGCCTTTCACGTTATGTGCTCCAAACCTAGTTCGTGCAGCGTACCTCCAGGTTAGCCCAACGTACTATCGCTGAATCCAAAACTCAACATTAAGTCCTTATTTCATAAAGCCAAAACACGAAAATTTAGATCCAGGTAAAAAGGGGCGTCCTAATGGATAAACTCTCCGACTTTATCTATTTACATGCATACAAGAGGGTATAAAATCAAACCCTTGGTCCACAAGTCATCCAAAGCTCCAAACCTGTTGCATGGCTTAATGAGAGTGTCCAAGCTCTCATTTCTATGAATCCATGAGCTCAAAACTACAAAAAACTTCATTTCAAGGACCTGTAGTAGCTCGTACTCCATTAGATCAAAAGTATGGGACCAAAAATGTAGAAAAATTCTAGAATAACATGATCTAAGAAAATAACTCATCAAGTTCCAAGCTTTATACCTTCAAATGATGCTTGAGGGTGAGATATTCCTCGATCTAGGTTTCGTTGAGCTTCCAAGATGATTCTACTTCCTTCAAGAACACCAACAATGCACCTCAAGCTCAAAAAGGCTCACATAAAGGATTAAGGTTTGCAAGGGACGATTTGGGAGATGGAGGCTGATGAGGGAAGAGGTCTTGAAGAGATAATGATGTTTAAATTTGGATCAAACCCTAAAAAATAATGTTTGGACATCAGTCATGTATACCCGGCGTATGCATCAGTACGCCCAACGAACGCGTAAAAACACGCATCCTATATAAGGGAGCGATGGGAACAATTTTCAAGAAATTTACACTTGGGGGGAGGGGGGTCAAAAATGTAAATTTACCTATACAATGAATGTTACACACTAGCTGGTGCTCTCAGTCAATCATGACCCCATTGGGAACCAACCAATCCATCCCTATAATAACCTTTGACCCTCGTCGAGGAATTGGTACCAAGTCAATAAAATATCTCTTGTTGAACAGATTTAGGAAACACCCACGATGAACCCTCGAAGCACTCACATAATGGTAATCAATAATGTCAACCTCCAACGGATAATCCAAAATCCATGGAGCATCACTAGACTTCTTGCTCAGCGCAAGAGATACAAAGGATAGGCTAGCACCCAAATCAAACAGAACATGAACAATCATACCCTTGACTAAGAAATTCCCTATAAAAATCAAATATAACATAAGCATAAATAAAGAAAGAAATAAAAGATATTTTGAAAGCACATACTCGTAACCACATCCGGTTCCACTCGAGCCTCATCGGTTGCCAACTAAATTTCCCTGTTGTTTACCACAGGATTCTACGCCTTGCCTTGGCGGCTATCAGTAATCCTCAAGGTGGCTGGTGCAGGCGCCGCCACTGCCCCTACTGACAATCTTGGACAATTGGCCTATTTATGATTGGTCTGATTGCAATGAAAGCAAATGAGTGCACCCCGGGGGCAGTCCTTACCCATATGACTGGCCTGACCACATTTGAAACAATCTGAACCCACTGCTGAACATACTCCACCATGCAACTTGTTGCACTTGCCGCAACGGCTCTGGCCCTGGTAGCCTCTGTTTGCGAATCAGAAGTCTTGGCCTTCTTAGCCTAACCCATTTCTATTTGCATCTGCTCCGTCTTGCGCTTCGTCCAAATCTCTAACTCAGTTTTTTGTTGTCGGACCCTCGTAATCATATCATTTATGGTCTTGCACCCCGAATAGCTCACAAACTCTCCGATCTCATCATTCAGCATGTCATGATATCTCATCTTCTTCATCTTTCTTATTCATAACATATTGCAGAACCCATAGGGCTCTCTCATAGAACTTGGTGGTGATCTCCGCTACAATCTCCGTAGTTTGATGAAGGTCTTGAAACTCCCTCACCAACTACTGAACCTCAATTGCTGGTGCAAAATCCTCATGAAATATCATAACACCCCCCAAATACATGGCCGCTACTACCTCATTCCCCACAGCACGTCCAACCTCCTCCCACCAGTCACTGGTCAGTCCCTTAGAAGGCAGGAGGCAAATCCCACATTCCCCCCTCAGGGCAGAAGCTCATTTGCTGAGCATTCTCCATGTTAGCGATCATTCAGTGGAAGGAAATGAGGTCCTTAGTCCTAAAGAACTTGAGAGCTTCACAAGCCTTGAACTCCCTAAACAAGGGAGTCCACGTTCCTAACTATCCCGAAGCAATCTCCACCCGAAGGGCCTTGAGTCACTCGTCTAGAAGCTCCAAAATCACCTCCTTGATGGTACCGAAAATCACAGAAGTGGCGTCTAGGATACTGCAAGTGATCTATGAAGTGATAAACTTGTGGAACCGCTCATCAATTGGTTTGGTACCAGCGCCAGAACTAGATCCCAAAGCTTCTCCTCAAGTGGACACCATACTCAACTGAAATGCAAACATACAAATTATAAACAAAATGTCAATAAGACATCCTTTCTACAAGCCCCTCAGAAGTTCCAAGATCGTTCTTCACTCGAGTATAGATAATGTACTTTCACTAGTACGGGCCCAATATTACCTTCCACACATATCTGCATTTTCCTCAAGAATTGTCCCAAATCCCTTAAGTCACCACACTAGATCTATACACACCATCCCTATGCTAAAAAAAATATACAAACCCTACTATGGAATTCTCAATGCAACCTCCCATGCTATATCGAGAACCTCAACCAACACCGCTGGTTGCCTTATGCATGCAAGTTGTACACAAAATGGGATCACACAGACTACTGAATAATGATTCTACCCTATATCCACAACTAGAAAAGGAACAGGAAATAAGGCTTAACAAATCATTCTAGGGCTATGTAAGTCCCCAAATTTGCTTGTGTATCAATCAGATCCAATTGATGGTGCGGAATCCCAATTAATTGGATGATGCCATATCAAAATAGAAGAGAAGAAGAAGAAGAATAACTTGAATCTATGATGTATTCAATAAATAGAATGATGCTCCATACACATAGTTCACACACTAGCTCTTCTTTCTTCTTTCTCTCACACCTTAGAATACACACACTCAAGCTCCTCCTTTTCTAATGCCCTCCTCACCCACCTAACATCTATTTATATGAATATGGGGAACATGGGCCGTAAATGGGTTTACGACCGTAAACCTGATTATGGCCGTAAACACCCACCTGACCGTAAACGAAACTGTAAACACTGAAAAATACATTTTCCTATAAAAAGTAAAGTATAAACCATAATTTTGACCCAACAATCCCCCCTTGGTTTATAGCTTTCTTTTCTAATTGACTCAATAAGCCCCCCCTAAAAAGTAGCTGACTTTTCTTGTTAATCTTCATCAAGAGCTTGGCTTCAGCATTAATCTTCAAATTCTTCACAACTTTAAGATGAACTTGATGAATCTTCAACAAATGACTTCATCTTGAGCAGTTGGCATTTTCTTCAAAATTTGACATTTAACGCATGTTGGGTGAGGAGGCTTCATGAAAATTAGTGCTTTCAGCTTGAGAATCTTCAGAGAGAATAACAGAGAGATCAAATCTTCTGGATCACTTCAGCAGGTACAAGAATAGCAACAAATTGATTGAGGAGGCTTCAATGCAATCTGTCACATAATCTTCAAGTCAGCTTCACCTTGCTTCTGGGGTTGAAAAATTGAATGTTGAAAGAATAATCTTCATTTCTTGTTCCTTCGAGTGAGAATTCTTCGATGATCATGGATGAAGCCTTGGCTCAGGAAATCTCAATATAGTCTCCACAAGTCTCATCTAAATCTGAATTCACTTTTCAAGACAAAACAAAACTAAAAAATAAAAACAAAACTGAAAACAAAGTTAGTACACAATATTTTTGATTTTTTTATATTTTTCTGAACAAGAAATAAAATAGAATACTATTTTGGAATTTTAATTTTCTCATTTTTTGTTTGGTTTTTGAATTTTCCGAATTTTGTTTGATTTTTGATTTTTTTTTAAAATTTTTGTTTAATTTTTGAAAATTTTAATTATCCCCCTAAATTTGTGCATAGAGGAAAACTATGAACAAATTTAACAAAAAGAAAAATATTTAGGATCATAGTTGTGAGACAGTCTTAACGTTGTTTATCAATATGTTCACCTTCATGAATAAATCTGGTCAATTGCCAGTATTGTGGTCCACTTAAACACGAAGAATATCGACAAACTTTTCTAAATAAACCATTTAGCTGACGACGACCACGGATATTGTTGTCCACTTAAATTAAGCAGCGAGATTTACAGACAACCTCTAAATGGTTCAATTTTAGTTGCACTAAAACGTGTTCCCCACTTCCCGATATACCCTGGTTATCAAGAACTTCCTAAGGACTCCTTACTTTAGGTGAGTAAACAATTATTAAGGAGGAAGTTAGATTTAGAGATAGATGCATATGTTGTGTCCCAGGTCGGGTCTCTTTCAATCATGCAGAGGGGAAAACATATGGCTAACTAGGATAGAGGGATTGAAAGGTAGAATATTGCATATGTTGTGTTCCAGATCGGGTCATTTCAATCACGCAGAGGAGACAACATATGATTAACAGATAGAAAGAATTTCATAGATAAGAAGTTGTGTAGAAATAGAGTTGCATATGTTGCATTCCAGGTCGGATCTCTTCCAATCACGCAGAGGAAGCAACATATGACTGACAGATAGAAAGCAAGAAAATAATTTATACATACCTACTTTATCAGAACCCCCCAGTCGCCCTATCAGAACCAGAATTAAGGACATAAGTCCAAACATCAAGGAAAAGTTAAGCCACGGTTCTAGATGCGTATTAATTTAATGTATCCTGTAGGTTCCCGTGTTTATCTCACTGCTTAATCTACCTAAGCGTTGTATGGTCAGTCCAAACAATCCTATCCAAATCCACAATGTCAAATCCTTCGTGCCTACCAGCACATTAAACATAGAGTCTAGACAATTCAGATTCAATCCATTACACTGGTTTTAGACTGCCCGTTACCACTTTCTTGATATCACTTCCCAAATAATGCCTACTAACGAAAAACTATAAGAAAATAAAAAATTTTCTTTGAAAAGAATCAGTTTAAGATAAATTCAGGAGTATAGAGAAGAAAACTCAAACCGTAAGTCACCGATTGAATTTGCATCCAAAAGGTCTGAGAACAGCACACATAATCTCAGAACAGATCCGAAAATTCTTCACATCGTTAAGCACAAACCCCGTTTGTGATCTCTTCCTTTCCTCCTTTCCCGCAAAAGGACACATACCCTCAAAAAAGGTCTGAATGTTGTATAGTTGAGAGATGCCCCCTATCATGTTCATGGAACAACCACTACCAACAAACTGAAGTCTGATGATATGCCTCAATAGCTGCTTCGAAACAGAGCGGAGTCAGTTGGTCTTTGGAACCCATTCCATTTTGAAACTGGGTCGACCTTTGTCATCTTTGCAAGGTACCCTCTCCCATGACATATCCTGCTTATCACAAACAGAAGATGTAGAAATATTAGAATCATTAGAAGATTCGGGAGATTGAATCTTTGATACCCATCTGTAGTTGGGTTTAACCCATTTCTTTTTCGAGCGGATGGGTGCTTCGGCACTTGATTTTGAATTTGAAGCTGGCTGTGGAGATGACTTTGATTTTGGCTTCACGGGAGCATCTCTTGGATTTGGCTTCTTGGCCAACATTCCCTTTTTGACCTTGGGATTTGATTTCTTGTCCTTGGGAGTTAAACTCTTGCTCTTCGTGGCATTCCAGTCGCCATTGTCTGAACATGACCTTGAGGGGTTTCTTTTGGCAAATCTCCCTCTTGGCGCGTTCTGCTACCCTTGTGCATAGTAGGGAACGTATGCGCGATTTGGACAGTTTCGGGCAATGTGTCCAGGTGTTCCACAGTGAAAGTAAGTCTTTTTCTTCACTGGGAAGTTGTTTCTTCCTGCCCTTGGTGGCGTGTCCTTGCCTCGTTTCTGATTGTTCCCACAAGCACACTTGCAGCAAGTTGGCTGCTTCACTTGATTTGGTGGCATGTACTTCTCAACAACAGGTTGATCAGAAGTAACAGATTCAGAGTTTAAGGAGTCATTGGATTGTTCAATAGTGTTCTCCTTGTTCTCATCTTCCGCTACTTTACCTGCATAGGAAGTAGATGTATCAGTATTCTTCACCTCAACACCCTCAGTTGGCCCTGATAGTTCATTCTTAATTGAAGCTAGAGCAGTGGTTTGGCTATACTGAGCATGAATTTCTTCCTCATTGGTCTCAAGGGGTGGGTTATAGTTGTGATTAAAAGGAGGTGGACACTGTGATACCCTAAACCCTTGGTTTGATTATCTTTAAAACTCAATTGTTTTTCAACTAAGGACTCGACTGTCTTACTTGATACGGTATAATTTTTGAAACTAACATTTGTTTTTCCACACTTAATTTTCAAAGTGTCAAGTTCTTCAGTTACAACAGCAAATTTGCTTTTAATGTGATCGTAATTTTCACACTTGTTGCTGTAATCTTCTTGAAGCTTTCAGAAATCCTTGATTTTGGCTTCTAATTGTGCTTTTAATGGTTTCTGACCTTTCTTAAGTTGATATCCTTCATATTTAAGGTCCTCATTTTCTCTTTTTAGCAAATCAATTTGTTCACGAAGAAATTTAATTGTAGTTTCACAAGATGGAGTACATGAAACTTCATTGACCGGGATGTTTGAGGAACTCATTTTCTATATTTTTTATTAAATTTTATATTTCTTTTTTATTTATTTTTATATATTTTGTTTGAATTGCCTTTTGACTTAAAAACTGAGAAAGTCAACCTTAAAAATCAACTTAAAAAAGTTAAGCTTAAAAGTCAAACTTGAAAATTCAAACTTAAAAGTCAAACCGAAAAGCTAAATTTGAAAATTTAAAAGTTAAACGAAAAAGTCAAAACTTAAAGTAAAAGGTCAAACTTGAAGGTCAAAGACAAATTTTAAAGTCAAAAGCTAAAAATAAAAGTCAAAAATTAAAAACTAAATTTTTTTGGTTAAAAAGGGATTTTGAAAATAAGGAAATTGATTTTTGGGTTAAAAATGTAAAAAATGCGAAAGTAGGGTCGAAATTAAGATGCCTTATGAATTAAATGGGGAAGGGAAACAACAAGAGACAACGTAGAGCAATTGGTAAGACGCGTATGATGCTGAGGCTTGAGACCTGGGTTCGATCCCCAGCAACTCCAAAAATCCAGTTTCATTTTTATATGAACGCTCTTGCGAGGACGACTGCTGCGAAGCTTGCTGAACGAGACTGCTGAACGTGCGAGGACGAGAATGAAGCGAAGCGAAGTGAGGACGAGGTGCGAACTTCGGACACTATGCGAGGCTGACCACGAATCCGAGGCCAGGATCACAAACGTCGACCCTACACGTGCGATGCCTGATCGTAAACCCTACTTCAGATGCGAAGAAAAATGACAAAACTCGATCCAAAACTCGTTTTTATAAAAAACACGAAGAACAAACCCCCCCCCCCCCCCCTAATTTTCAGAGGTCTATCCAATAACGCAAAATTCCTTCAAAAATAAGATCAAATAAGCTCCAGATCTAACAAAATTGATTGATATAACCAAGCTCTGATACCAATTGTAAGTCCCTAAATCTGCTTGTGTATCAGTCAGATCCAATTGATGGTGTGGAATCCCAATCAATTGGATGATGCCAGATCAAAATAGCAGAGAAGAAGAAGAATAATAACTTGAATCTATGATGTATTCAGTGAATAGAATGATGCTCCATACACATAGTTCACACACTAGCTCTTCTCTCTTCTTTCTCTCACACCTTAGAATACACACACTTAAGCTCCTCCTTTTCTAATGCACTCCTCACCTGTAACATCCCATTTAAAATATAATAATTGAGTAATAAACCCGGAACCCCGAGAAACAGTTTTTATTATTTTTATATGTTATTATAGTTCAAGATCAAATAATAATTATCAGAATGTTAGTTTCGGGGGTTAAAGAATAAATATTAGACTTAATTTGAAAGGATCTTGGATGGCTGGGGTTAAAAGGGTAAATTATATGCCTAAGTTGAAAATAATTAGTCATGGAGGGCCCATATGGTAAGTATTCAGATTTGATATGTAATGATTTTCAGAAGGGAGGGTTTAGATTGTAAATTAAAGACTTAATTTGAGAAGAATAATGGAGGAGGGACTGAAATTGTCAATATGGGCCACTGTTTGAGTGGGAGCGGGACATATAACCTGTCACCTCCTCGTCCTAACCCTAAACCTAGCAACACACATCCAGTCGCCATCTTCTTCTCCCTCGTCCAGTCGCATCTCCCTTCGACTCTTTCCTGTTCCGATCAACCAAAGGCCGCCGGCGGACCTTGCTGCTGGCAAGCACATCTCGTTCCACTGTTCCATTGCTGACGACAACCACACAACGTGGGTGTAGCTGCTACCGTTCGTTGAGCACCGCCATCTATGCTGGAATCTGAAAACCGACGTCGTGGCTGTATCACTGCCACCTTTTTTCTTCTCTTCTCACCGTTAACCGCCGCGGTTACCGCTATCGCTGTTGATGTCGTCACCGTGTCCAGACAAGTCGTGAGGTGTTCTGCTGCTATTCGCTTTTGTGTGTGCTTCAGCCCGTGTGACGCAAGCATGTGAGTGGGTTGTGATTGTTGTTCGGCTGTGAAGACTCGCTTGGCCAGAGAAGCCTCGTGAAGAGCCAACATGGCGGCCGACCATGGTGGTTGCTGCATGTGTTGCGCTTTCTGCCGCCACTAGCCACCATGTGTGGTGGCTGTGTGTATGTGAAATGGGGTTTAAGTGTATGTATTTCAGTTTAATGTAATCTTTGGGTGCTGTTTTGCCGAAAATGTCACCACCACCATCGTGAGGTGGTGGCTGCCACCATATACCACCACCGGCCACCACAAGGACGGTTGTGTGTGTGTTTATCAATTAGTGTGTGTGTTGTTATCTAGATTAAAGCATTGTAACATGTAATTAGAGACAAGAATAATGAAAAGAAAACTCAAACCACCACCGTGAGGTGGTGGCTGTCGCCACCGGCCGCCGTGTCGGGTGGCGGTGTGCTTTCATTGCGTTTGGACCCCGTTTGGGGGATGTTTGGACAATGTGTGACCAATGAAACCCTAATGGGCCCAAAAAAACCCTAGTGGCCCAATGGAACCCTAATGGGCCCAATGAGGGCCAATGTGACCTAAAAGCCCAACCAATGGACTAATGGGCTAGTATGGGTTGGAAAACCTTAATTAGGGTTTGGAAAACCCTAATGGCATAAGACCCTAATTTTGAGAATTTATCGGGACACACACGAGATTATTTAATAACTTGAAATATTAAATAATAATCATTAACAAAATTAACCTAAAAGCTATATTGGACTTAATGGATTAAGTCCTTAGTAAATTAAGTCCTTAATGGGTTAAGTAAGAAATACTTAACCCTAATTATCATTTCATGTGAAAGCCCTAATCTCACTCAGGCTTTGAATTGGGCCTTCTTGTTGGGCTTTTGCGATTGGACTATTGGTGGGCCATCCAAGAGCAAGTTAATGGACCAAAGTAATTAGATGGGCTTTAGGGTAAGGTCCATGTGAGGATTTGGGCCCAACTTGGAAAGTTGGGCCATAATCGGGCCTTCATGATTATGTGATATTGGATCATGGGAATTGGATTGGAATAATGGGACGGGCATTAAAGAAAGACCATGTTGAGGTCTGGGCCCAATTTGGAAAATTAGGCCATATGTTGTGCTTTGGCGCAATACTTGACTATTGGGTTTTGTAGTGTGAGTTGGACTTTGTGCTTGGAACCCAATTATTAGGTGGGTGTTGTTTGATGTTAGCAGTTTGGGAATCTGTCAACCAGCAGTTGGAATTTCTTCCGCGGGACTTCAGCAGTGCCAGGTGAGTTATCCTCACTATGCTTGTTGATCTGTTAGATATGCATCCTGGTAGTTAGGATGAGGTTATGTTTATGCTTAGTTACCTGGTTAGGTTGGTGTCCTGGTTATAGGATGTGGATGTGCTATATGATCTATTAGATCAGTTTGATTGTTATATATGTATGCTAGTGTATGATATTTATGTTCACATGTTTGTTTGATTGGGGGTTGGGTTGAGGCGGTCCTGCTTTGTGTTGTAGGCCAACATACACGACGATCAATCCGGATAGAATGTAGGCCTTGTGAGGCGGTCCAGTCATGCCGAAGGTTCGAAAGCGGTCCAGATAGAATGTAGGCCCTGCGAGGCGGTCCAATCATGTTGAAGGCTCATGATGCATGCAGTTCTGTACTGGTTATATGATATGGTTATGTTTGTATGACGTTGGTATTTTGGGGAAACTCACTAAGCTTCGGGCTTATAGTTGTTAATTTGTTTTAGGCACTTCTGATGATTGCAGGAAGGCGAAGGCGTGATCGTGCACCTCCTTATATTTTCATGATTGATTCTGGGGATACTCTGATATCTGAACCATTTTGAAAATAAACTGTAATAACTTAACGGCTTTAAAATGTATTCAAAAGTTTAAATTTGGCTTGAATTTTATGGGTGTTACATCACCCACCTAACATCTATTTATATGAATATGGGGAACATGGGCCGTAAATGGGTTTACGACCATAAACACCCACCTGACCGTAAACGAAACCGTAAACACTGAAAAATACATTTTCCTAGAAAAGTAAAGTATAACCATAAGTTTGACCCAACAGGCTATATGAACCTAATCGTATACAATGTTTAAAGCATATACTTAGAAAATAACTCAGTCGATATCAATTCCATGTAACACATAACATCCAATCCTCCTAGGCTATAAGGCATCACACAAATCAATCAATTCTATCAAATGATTCTTGAAGGTATCTTTAGCTCTACTCTAGCATGCAATTCACATATATGATATAATAATCATAACATATGGGTATAGATATTTTGGGAACCAGTTACTTGAGCTCGTTTGATTACATGCATCATAGCCCTTTCTAATTGACAAAAATATTTAAAAACCGTATTTCTTTTTGAAAAGATTATTAATTCCCAAGTTTGGGTTCTAATACACATGAAAGTGTTCCTGAATCCCTCAAACCAAAGCTCTGATACCAGTTTGTAAGAACCTAAAAACAGTGATGATTTTTTTTTGTTTAAAAACCATAAGTTCCAATAAATAAAGGTCTCAAATTCAATCATAATTAACAATGTTAAAACATCAGAGTACAAATAGCAAAAAGTGCAGAGTCATGAGGGGGATGCCGTGCCATCATGTCAGGCTCTTCCATTTCGTACTAGAAGTACCTGAAACCATAAACATAAAATTTAAGCACAAAGCTTAGTGAGTTTCCTAAATTACCACATACCCAAAGTATACTGGTCCTAGCCCTTGGGTATATTCCAACCCAATGTACACTTATGGGCCTAGACCTGGGGCACATCCACGATGTTTCTTTCAACCCATCACATACTCATGGTCCCATACTTAAGGTTTATTTCAACCCAATCACATAATAATGTACCCAACCATAGGGCCCAACCCTAGGGTTTATTTCAGCCCAATCATACAAATATGCAAGAGTAACCACAAACAGATAGCATCCTACATACACAAATTAGTGGGCTGACATTGGTGCCTTCGATCAAAAAGCACAATGATAAGACTCACCCCAAAATAAAGATAACCGAATCTACTTATTTTCGAACCTTCTTTACCCCATAGAGATATTGAATAGAAGGGGGTATTCCTTTTTCCACTATAATTTTGAAAATGAACGTTTAAATGTCCTTCAAAAGTAAGTAAATAGATCCGACACATATAAAATGCGGTTAATCCCACCGTAGATCAAGCTATTATTCCAAAAATAGGTGAATACAACCAACTATCATTAAGAATTTCATCTTTGGACCAAAAACAAGCAAGGGGTGGAATACCGCAAAGAGAAAGTGTACCTAATAAAAAAGAATTTTTAGTAATTGGTAGATGTTTTGTTAAACCTCCCATAAGCACCATATTCTGAATTTTTTTTGGACACACTCGAGCTGCTGCTATCACAGATCCTCACACTGATCATAACCCAAGGTCAACCTAATTAATAATCGGGGTTTTAACCCAAAATCAATGGCCCAAATCATCTATTATCTTATCAAGGGAAAAAGACCATTCTTCCCTTCCTATACATGACCCAACTTTACAATGCCCAAAACCCTAAAGACCCTATGCCCAAAAATGGCCCAAATGAGTATTTTGGTAGTACTCCATGCGTACTCCCCATTAAGCCTAGCATATTGCTTGATCTTGGAAGGGTTACAGGGTAGCTGCCTACTACGCATAGCGTACTTAGGGGTTACGCACATCGTAACCACCTGAAGTCCAAAATCTTAACTAAAGGTCTTAATTCTTAAAGAATCAATGTACAAGCTTCAGATCTAACCGAAATGAATGTCTAAAATCATAAAGATGCAACCTTCATGCCTTTGCATGGCTATAAGGGGTCTAAAACCCAACCCTAAGTCTTATTATGACCCAAATTTCAGTAGATTCAGAATGCATGGATGGTAAAGACCAAGATCCTATTTTTATGAATCACAAGGCTTTAAAATTAAGAGAAACACTCCACATTAGGGGAAAAATGAACAAACTTTACTAAATAACAATATCTAAAGAAACATGCATCAAGTCCAGAGCTTTATACCTTCTGGAGGTTGCTTGCAAGGTAAAAATTCTAGATCTATACTTGGTTGCAACTTCCAAGACGATTCCACTCCCTTCTTCTTCTTCCTTCAGGAGCACAAAAACACACTTTCAAGCTAAAAAAGGAGCAAACAAAGGATTAAGCTTTTCAAGGGACGATTTGAGAGATGAAAGCTGCTGAAGGAAAGGGTTTTGAGGAGATAAGAATGCTTAAATAGTGCTCAAACCCTAAAAATTAGGGTTTTCTCAGTTGCCACGTACGCCTAACGTACGCATGAGTACACCCAACATACGCACATGGACACACTATTCCTTTTAAACGAGCTACAACATGCGTACACCCGAAGTATGCATGGCGTAAGGACCAAAATTGCAACAATATTACACATTGGGTCAAAAATGGAAATTACCTGTTATTTGGGTGCTACAATCTACAATCAATTATTGAGTGTCTTAACTTACAACTTACTTCTAAAAGTGTGAATGATTGTGGAATTTTGAATAATATTAAAATTACTCAGGGATGTAAAACATGCAAAGTGAAACACAATAGTAACTTAATTGATCACTTGAATTATATAACATCAGTCATGCCATGTTATGAACATGCATACTATGCCTCTTGATGGTCCTTCTTTTGTGAACAGATCGAATGGTCATTAATCCAATGATGCTCATTTTACAATTGCAAATTCTTGTCCTTGTTCAAGATGTAGTGGAATTTCATCTTTACATGCACTATCTTTCTGTGATGTCAAGGTTCTAAAGTTACAGAGACCAAGTCTTCCATATTACAGGATGTTCCATTGGAACTTGTCACTCAGAAAAAATTCCATGGTTATGAAGTCTCAAATTTAAGGTACACTCTTTGAACACTTTTTTGCATTAAAGTTTCCAACTCACATGTAGATTTTGCAAACATCTCCCGTTATGGAAACTTTTCCATATTTCCATATGACCATCAATTCGTACCAAGAATCATCTCAATGCAAAATGTGTCACTATGGTCCTTCCAAATAATGTCTTACTTCTAACTATCCTCAAGCAACCAATCTTTGGTAAAACCTCAGAATGTTCTTGACAATTTGTTTAATAGCTCTAGTCACATGAAATTCTAATCCTTTTCAAACAATGCTAAATGCATTTGAAAAATAGAATAATCGAATATTATAACATATGTAGTCGATCCTGTATCTGAATCATATGTGACTTGACTCTTTATTACAAGGGTCCAATATCTGTTCAATTCCTAGCTATAATATTTCCACATATAGAATATCCAATGTTGAAACATTTCAACATGCTATTTATATA
Source organism: Lactuca serriola (assembly GCF_051521515.1). Lineage (NCBI taxonomy): Eukaryota > Viridiplantae > Streptophyta > Magnoliopsida > Asterales > Asteraceae > Lactuca > Lactuca serriola. The sequence continues at coordinate 20,950,191 of NC_136413.1, read as the reverse complement.
TGCCATTGACCAAGTTCTATTAACTATACAATCTAAAACTTTAGACTCATAATGAAGTATGAGTGCCTTTCCCTTAAGTCCACTATAGCAATACAATCATCAACCTTTTCAACTTGTAAACTTGAGACATTGTTCCCTATGAATAAATTGTCAACATGTAATACCAGCATAACAATTATGCTCCCACTAACTTTGACAAGTACATAGAAATCAACTGGACTTCTAGAAACCAATACCTTTTGACTTTCTCATGGAAGTGTAGATTCCTATTTCACGATGCTTCATCAACCCTCTAAGATCATCTCCAACCCATCTCTATTTTTTCCCCATAATTGGAGTAAAAAATGGAGTAAATAGTGTTTCATCTCCAACCCTACTCCATTTTTTACCCCAAAAAGTATATTCCTAGAATATTCCATTGTTATAACTTATATATATTGTCAAATACACCCCTCTACTAATTAAACTCTATATTTATGATTAATTAATATAAATTAGTATATAACATGATATTATAAATATTAAATATTGTATTTAAATTATAATTGGTAGATAAAATAAACTAGAAATGTATAAAATAAAAATGAGAGGGACTAAAATTGGCAACCAAACTTCACCTCCATTTTTGGAGATATGAATAGCATTCCCCCATATATGGGGGAATACTATTCATATCTCCAAAAATGGAGGTCATAATAGGGTAGGGTTGGAGAAGAATGGGGGAAGAAATGGAGTTTGGGGGTGGGTTGGAGATGCCCTAATTAGGCTTATTAAGCTTATACACTTTATCTAGGTAGTCTATATGTTCAAAATCTTTCAATACGTGATAAACATATCTCCTGAAAGTTTAAACAAGTCCTTGCCACTCCTTACAATCCTAAATATGAAGAGGGACGTCGTAATCATATGGTGAATTTGAGAATGCTGTTACCACCAATATTCATACTGATCTTTATTAGATCCTTAAAATCTACTAGTGAAAGTATTTCCTCATAACCATTTTCATGAATTAGAGCGAAACTTTTTTGTTACCTAGATTCGAAGGTGTATACATTACCATCCATGTAGAATTCTCATTTTCAACCTATAGTCATAAGACAAGGTTTAGGAAAAACCAAATTCATATTATTTCTCCTTCATGGATTGAACATCACTTAATTTAAATTTCCTGCCTTATGGCAGCTCAAAATGCTCACTAATACTTCCATGTTGTTAACTGCTCACTCATATTGATCAGTGTAATTTCACTGACCAATGTGATTAGCCTTTTAGAGTTAAATGAAGAACATAGAATTCACATGCGTTTCCAAATCAAATGGAAGTGCATAGAAATCAGAATGTGTCAATAAACACAAGTTATCAACCTCAGGTCGCGTCCTAGTGATAACTAAAAGGATCATTTCCAGTTGACCCTTGAAATTCAAGACCAACATAACTCCCACTGACTTCTTGACATATGTGTTTTCTCTCTAGGAACATTCATTGATGAGCTAAAACAAATATTCAAAAGTTCGTGCATATTTCCCACAAGAAAACGCTTCATAGAATAGGTCTCAATTTATCTTTTGTTTCTCGATTAATGAAAACATCACAACTCTAATTCTAAATGTGCTAGAGTAAGAAAACATTATTACTCCACATATTATGAGGTCTTGTTATACTTATTAGTTTTTAAATGAGTTTCAATATATGATTCATGGTTACTAGAGCATGTCTCTAAAACTTGATTTGGAACAAAGTGTCATCTTATGGTCGAACCATTTCTACTAATGCTTGATTCATTTTCTTAGTCATAAAATTGCACTAAGATATTCTTGGAGGATTAATTGTGATATAATTCCACAATTACTAAGATGATCATGTGCACTTTATATACTTATCTAGATTTAAATTTATAAACCTAACTACTTAGCTAAATTATGCACTTATAGGCAGTATACCTAGTCAGATTATAGAATAGCTTGAGTAAGTCGGGTATCGATCATAGGGAACAATATTTAATTAATAAAATGACTATTAAAACCTAAAATAAGAAAAACAACTAAAATTTAGGGTTTTATCTGATTTTACAACTTCAGAAAAACTTAAACTAAAATACCTAATTACTGACTAAACAGACGATTTAAAACCAAGAATAAAATATACTCTCATTTAGCTTCGAATCCCTCATTTTTCCTATGGTTGATTTCAAGACAATGGATTAATTCCGTTAGTTACAAAATAAAAGTTACTAGTCATCATGGTCAGACTAACTAGCATACGTCAATTTAACAACTTTAAACCCAATGATCATGCAAGTTAAGGACACTGAATTGATTTTAAAGGTAATTTGGAATGTGAATGATAGAATCTACGTAATATTATTCTTTAGTAAAGTCTAGTAATCAAGCAAATATTATGATCAAATTCTCCTCTCTAACACAGTTCAACAACTAATTTATCACTTATACTAGGATACGGCCAATCCTATATTTAGAAATTTAATGTGATGGGTTTTAGCCATAAGAACTTTCCTATGTGCGCATGCAAAACCCTAATGCTTGGATCTAGGCTTTCTAATAAACATGCTTTGAATCCAAGACTTCTAATTACTAATTAGGTTAAATAACAACATTGAAACAGATCTAGAATCATACCTTTGAGTTTCTTGTTGATCTTGAGGTCTTGGAGCTTCTAGAGTCACAAATGTCACTCCTCTAATGGCTTACAAACACCAATAGCAAGAAGAATGATTTAGGAGAGAGGAGAGGGAGGAATTTCGACCAGGGTTCTCTTACTTAATCAGAGGTGTCGAATTCCCTATGCCATGGGGTCTATTTATACTTGTAGACTCCTTAAGGGTTACAACCTAAACCCTAATTGGATAATCTTCTCTTAAGGCTATCCAAATCCATTCCATAGATAAGCATATGGACGATTTTAGCTATCCAAAAGCTCTTAGAATTCGTCCAAGGCATATCCTAATGGATTTACAGTCTAAAGCTTAATTATCAAACAATTGACAGTTTATACCCCTTTATTTAATTAATCTCTTTAAGTCACCAAATTAATTCTAATTAATTCTATGACTTATATTAATCAAATAACAAATATATTATTCATTATATTATTCACATAATATATTAATAATATTTACTCTCTCTTAATAAATCATCCTATCAAGTTGCTATGGTGAAGGCAACCCAAAAGGACCATGCACAACCGGATCAAATACTTGCCTAATATAGTTGCAGCCTTAGACACTATTCCAACAGTCTCCCACTTGGATAAGTCTAGTAACTATATTCATAAGTACAATTCGGTTTGCAATCATAGCTCTCAAAGACGCTGTCAACTCTGATCTAATCAATCTTGTCCTTTAGATAAGGGAACGTATAGTCCTCTGTTAGATATCATGCTGACAATCCTATGGAATGGTTAGTCAAGCATTTAGGTTTCTCGATCTCTGATTTATTTGACATAGAACTTAATCGAACACATCAATTCAATTCTGACCGGGCCCGGCACATAAGTCAAATCAAATCATCGAGCGGCCGAGATATCGCTTTTACCTTCTTAGATAAAAGTTACAGATAAACTTCGACTTATATGCATTTACTTATCCATTTACCAACTATACACAACAATACGTTTTATAACATCAAGTTACTGATGCGTTTTCGTATTATCAATGTACAATCAATTAACAAATAATAAACCATATATCTAGGTTTTAAGACTATATGATATTATCATCTTGTGATCACCTTTTATATCGTATTCCATAAGGTGATTCCAGCAAGTGCGGGTTTATTCCAATGCTCAAAACTAGTTCATAAGCACTCATGAATGTTGCAGCAATCCCTTGCTATGTCTAACACCATTTAGACATTCTACACACCAATTCATGACAATATTCATTCATATCTACTCCCAACATATGAACGATTGTGGACCATTTGAACAATTCGATTATTCCTAATAACCTCAATTATTCTGGAAGTCAAAACATGCAAAGTGAAACAATAGCTAAACAATTAACATAAGATAGTAACATTACTCATAAATAAAACTCCTTTATTTAATCAAAAAATGTCAATTACATTTATCTATTACACGTTTCTAATACTATCTAATCTATGCTAATATCATCCTTTAGCCCAATACTTCTAGCATGCTGCAAGTGCTTAACCCTACTCAGTCCCTTCGTAAGCGGATCTGCTGGGTTATCTTATGATGATATCCTCTTTACTACGAGTTGTCCTTCTTCTACACGATGTTTGATGAAGTGATATTTTTTGTCGATATGTCTTGATCTACCATGATCCCTCGGTTCCTTGGTCAAGGCAACCGCTCCTTCGTTATCACATAAAATCTCCATGGGCTCCTTTATGGCAGGTATGACTCCAAGATCACCGATGAAGTTCCTTAGCCATATTGCCTCCTTCGACGCTTCGCTCGTTGCAATGTACTCTGATTCGCACGTTGAATCAGCTACGGTTTCCTGCTTGGAACTCTTTCATGTCACTGCTCCTCCATTTAGGGTAAAGACCCAGCCCGACTGCGAATGGTAGTTGTCCCTATCGGTCTGAAAACTGGCGTCACTATACCCTCGCACCTTCAAGTCATCACTCCCTCCGAGGACTAAGAACCATTCCTTTGTCCTTCGAAGGTACTTAAGGATGTTTTTCACCGCAATCCAATGTGCTTTGCCAGGATTCCCTTGATATCTGCTAACCATGCTCAAAGCGAAGGCTACATCAGGGCGAGTACAAGTCATAGCGTACATGATTGAGCCAACTGCGGAAGCGTATGGTACTCGGCTCATTTCTGCTATCTCAGCTTCGGTACTCGGACTTTGAGTCTTACTCAATTTGGCATTACTTTGTATCGCTAGTTCTCCCTTCTTTGAGTTTTCCATACTAAAACGTTTTAGTACTTTCTCCAAGTAAGTATTCTGACTAAGTCCAATTAGTCTCTTACTTCTTTCTCTTACTATCCTTATTCCCAAAATGTAAGAAGCCTCTCCGAGGTCCTTCATAGCGAAGCACTTCCCGAGCCAGGACTTAACTTCCTGCAGAGTCGGGATGTCGTTTCCTATGAGTAATATGTCATCGACATATAGAACGAGGAAGCTTACTATACTCCCACTGGCTTTGACATATACACAAGATTCGTCTTCGCTTCGTACAAAACCAAACTCTTTGACTTTCTCATCGAAGCAAAGATTCCATCTGCGAGACGCTTGCTTAAGTCCATAAATGGACTTCTCAAGCTTACACACTCTATTCGGATGCTTCGGATCCACAAACCCCTCTGGCTGAGCCATGTGAACATCCTCAGCCAACTTTCCATTAAGGAAGGCGGTCTTGACATCCATTTGCCAAATCTCATAATCATGAAATGCGGCAATTGCTAGCATTACTCTAATAGATTTAATCTTCGCAACTGGTGAGAAGGTCTCATCATAGTCAAACTCCGGGAGTTTGAGTAAAGCCCTTCGCGACCAATCGCGCTTTATATGTGTGTACGTTCCCATCCATGTCGGTCTTCTTCTTGAAGATCCATTTGCACCCAACGGTCTTGCGTCCGGGCACGTGATCAACCAAATTCCAAACTTGGTTATCATACATGGATTGGATCTCGCTATCCATTGCCTCTTTCCACTTTACAGACTCCGGGCCTGCCATGGCTTCCTTATAGCTATTAGGTTCATCAAGGTTTACTAGTGTACCATCACTAATATACGTGTCCCCTTCGGTAGTAATATGAAAGCCATAAAACTGGGGATGAACTCTAACTCTATCGGAACGTCTAAGAGGTATGGATTCGTCAATCGGTTCAACCAGAGTTTCCTCCTCGGGTTGAACGCCATCGGTAAAGGTTCCTTCATCTATCGACTCTTGAATCTCTTCAAGTTCGATTTGCCTCCCACTGTCTCCTTGGCTTATGAGTTCCCGCTCTCGGAAAACTCCTCTTCTCGCAACAAAGACAACATTGTCCTTCGGTCTATAGAAAAGATATCCAAAGGATGTCTGCAGGTAGCCGATGAAAATACATCGCTCACTTCGAGGTTCAAGCTTTTCGTGAGTATCTCGTCTTACGAAAGCCTCGCAACCCCAAACCTTGATATGTGCCAACGAGGGAGCTTTCCCCGTCCACATCTCGTGAGGTGTTTTGGCAACCTTTTTAGTAGGGACTCGGTTAAGGATATGGGCGGCAGTCTCTAAGGCATACCCCCAAAAAGAGATTGGTAGCGAAGCACGACTCATCATAGAGCGAACCATATCTAATAAGGTTCGATTACGCCTTTCTGCCACACCATTCAACTGCGGTGTCCTAGGAGGCGTCAATTGTGAAACTATTCCACACTCCTTGAGATAATCGTGGAATTCAAGACTTAGGTACTCTCCTTCTCGATCGGATCGAAGCATCTTGATTTTCCTGCCCAATTGATTCTCCACTTCATTCTTGAACTCTTTGAACTTTTCAAAGGTGTCTGACTTTTGCTTTATTAAGTAGATATACCCATATCTACTATAGTCATCGGTAAAAGTCACATAGAAGCGGTTCCCATCCTTCGTGGTTGATCTAAATGGTCCACATACATCGGTATGTATTAGGTCCAATAGACCCTCGCCCCTTTCACACGTACTCGTGAAGGGCGACTTAGTCATCTTTCCAAGCAAACAAGACTCGCATGTGTCATCTTCCCTAAGGTCGAATGACTCCAACACTCCATCCTTTTGGAGTTGGGCTATGCGTTTCTTGTTGACATGTCCAAGACGACAATGCCACAAGGATGCTTTATCTATACTAGTGGAAGAATCAATATTCAAAACATCATTTCCTAAGTTATCAACAATCATAACGGTTTCATATATTCCATTACATGGTATAACTTCAAAGTAAAAGACACCATTTAGATAAGCCAAAATAGAACCATTCTCATTATTAAAAGAAAATCTAAATCCTTGTCTATATAAACCATGAAATGAAATGATGTTTCTTGCCATTTCTGGCGAATAGCAACAATTGTCCAAATCTAAAACTAAACTATTCCTAAGCACTAAGGAATACACTCCAATCTTGGTCACAGGCGACGATCTTCTGTTCCCCATGATTAGATTGATCCTTCCTTGCTCCACATCCCTACTTCTTCTTAGTCCCTGCACATTAGAACAAATGTGATAACCACAACCGGTATCAAGAACCCAAGAAATAGCATGATTAGAATCGTTAGATTTGATTGTATATATACCTGCGAAAGATGGCTTGATCTTTCCTTCTTTGATTGCTTGCAGGTAATCCGGGCAGCTTCTCTTCCAATGTCCTATCTTGTGGCAGTGGTGGCACTCTGCCTCCTTCGGGTTAGAGCAGGGCTTGGCGGGATCAACTTTGGTCCCACTAGAAGAGGCACCATCTCGGGCTTTCACCTTGCGATAGTTCTTCGATGAAGCTTTCCTCTTCTTTCCCTTCCCTTGTCCAATAGCCAAGACAGGAGCAGCGGGCGGATTGGGAGTAGGTGCAACAGACTTGTCCTTGAAGTTGCTCTCGGCAACCCTCAAGAGACCTTGGAGCTTGCTTAGGGTGACCTCTTCTTTGTTCATGTGGTAGGTCATCCTAAATTGGTTGTACATCGGAGGCAAAGAGTGAAGCACCATCTCGATCGCCAAGTCCTCACCGAAGTCAACATTTAACTTGCGAAGGCGGTCGACATACCTTTGCATCTTTTGCAAGTGCACGGTAAGAGATTCTCCATGACCCATCTTCGCGGAAATCATGTTAGTGAAAATCTCGTACCTCTCTTGTCTCGCGTTTTGGTGGTACCTCTCCAATAAGTCTTGGTGCATCTTGTACGGGTACATGTCCTCGTAGGACTTTTGGAATTCGGAGTTCATGGTGGCGATCATGATGCAATGTACCTTCGTTGCATCTTGCTCATGAGTTTCAAAGGCGGTGATTTCGGCTGGAGTAGCGATTTCGGTGTTGATTTTCTCGAGCTTCTCATCAAGGACATACTCTTTGTCCTCATAGCGAGCAATGGTGCGAATGTATCTTATCCATTCGCTAAAGTTCGTCCCATCGAAGGTGACCTTTTGGCAAAGGCTCATCAATGTGAAAGAACTAGCAGCAGTGTTGTTTGCGTTCGACATCTACAATTAGAAAAGGACAAAGATAGATTAGAATAAGAATCCCTAATTATCACCCAATAAGAAAATTAGGGCTAGGATCCAACAATAACATTTACATACTAGAAAAGGGATGCCGTAATCTAACATGCAAATAAATTGAAGGTAAGTGAATGACGATTCACTAATTCTCCATCACAAAACTTAAACTATTAGTCCTAAGTGTTTTGAGAATTCCTAGGTTCGGATGAGATTCATTGAAACTATTCAATGGCATGTTTAAATCTCGATATGCCCCTCTTGTTTGTGACTGGGATGCCGAGGATCACAAAGCGGGTGTGAATTACCATGCAAATTCACATGGTGCCTTCATTGTAACGATCACCTATTCGATGTGCCGGTAAACCACACACGCTCCATCGAACTATGATAAACAATGAATCACCCTTTGCCACCTTCGCTTAGAACCAATTAGTGTGCCGGTAAACCACACACGCTCCACTAACATCTTAGCAAGGTGCAAAGTGTAATTTCATGGGATTGCATCAATTCACTTTTCCTAAAGTAACTAGGATTGGGAAATTTTTTTTTAAAAATATGTGTAGTTACTTTGTATTTCTTATTATACTTTTAATGAGGGGATGAGGTTTCCCTATCCTACCCGTTCGGCTAACGACCCTCCACCAATCAAGCAAGCGGTAGGTGTGAGTGTACACCCATTAAGTGCCATTTTATAGGCCGCAACCTTATACCCACCTTATAGATCGACTTCGTGAATGAGGCCTACTAACGGTAAGACTAGCATTTAGTTATACATATATATATATATTATTCTAGTAATATCATATTAGTATAGGGTTGTATTTTAAAACTTTTAAAATCTAGGGTTTGAAATTTAAGTTGTCTAAATTAAAACTTTTAATCACAAAAGTAAATTTCAAAACATGAGGGTAGGTTTTAATCATTTAAAACATGGAGGATCAAATAACAAATAATTCAAATTAACAATTAATATCCTAATTATCTATATTTGATTTATTCAAGATTTCTTTGAAAGATAATTACCAAAATAGTTAAATAATTAATTAATTATCATATAAGGAAATTAAATATTTAATTAGTTGATAAATATCTTTTTCTAGATCAAGATAATAGTCATATATATCATAAAATCGGATTTAGGTTGATCTATTATGATTAAGGTAAGTTTCCATAAGATAAACACAAAGAAATCCCGAATCTGGTCATTCCTGACGCCTGGACTCGCCGAGTGCACAAGGGGACTCGCCGAGTCAGGCCTACTCACCGAGTCCACCTTGGGACTCGCCGAGTCAGTGACTCAGAACCCTAAAAATTGAATTTTGCAGGTTTGTTTCAGTTAATCAAGCAACAATTTAAAGAAAACCAAGCTAGGCTCTGATACCACTGATGGGTTTTAGCCATAATAACTTTCCTATGTGCGCATGCAAAACCCTAATGCTTGGATCTAGGCTTTCTAATAAACATGCTTTGAATCCAAGACTTCTAATTACTAATTAGGTTAAATAACAACATTGAAACAGATCTAGAATCATACCTTTGAGTTTCTTGTTGATCTTGAGGTCTTGGAGCTTCTAGAGTCACAAATGTCACTCCTCTAATGGCTTACAAACACCAATAGCAAGAAGAATGATTTAGGAGAGAGGAGAGGGAGGAATTTCGACCAGGGTTCTCTTACTTAATCAGAGGTGTCGAATTCCCTATGCCATGGGGTCTATTTATACTTGTAGACTCCTTAAGGGTTACAACCTAAACCCTAATTGGATAATCTTCTCTTAAGGCTATCCAAATCCATTCCATAGATAAGCATATGGACGATTTTAGCTATCCAAAAGCTCTTAGAATTCGTCCAAGGCATATCCTAATGGATTTACAGTCTATGACTTATATTAATCAAATAACAAATATATTATTCATTATATTATTCACATAATATATTAATAATATTTACCCTCTCTTAATAAATCATCCTATCAAGTTGCTATGGTGAAGGCAACCCAAAAGGACCATGCACAACCGGATCAAATACTTGCCTAATATAGTTGCAGCCTTAGACACTATTCCAACATAATGATCATAAACAACTAGGTAAATCAATTTCATGTAATCAACTGCAGTTTAACTACACAAAACTTGAGACTCGGCAAGAAATTTAGAAACTTCAACAAGATAGGTTTAGATTTATCAAACAATATTTAAAGCTAAAGCTAACTTCATCAGTCCATCAAACAAGAAATCAACACATACTAATCAAGAGTTCATCTAATCTAAATGAAAGAAAGGGTTATTAGCCCATAATCATAGCTGGAAAACATATAAACAAAAGGAAAATTAAGCTAAACATGACTAAACTAGGTAAACTGAATGAATATGTGTGACTCCTTGCTCCAATCTCTTTATCCTTTGATCTCTAGTCGAATTCTACCCTCAAAGGGGTCTTGGAAGGGTATTTTTTCTGTCAATAATCACAAACCTAAGCCCTCTAACCTCTGGAATCGACCTAATCTCCGATATATATATATATATATATATATATATATATATATATATATATATATATATATATATATATATATATAATTACCAAAATATGGCCACCATGTCATGGTTGACCTCCACCGTGATGTGGTAGTCGAGTATATCCCGTATTCTTGAAGTAACCGTCAAGAATCGCGAAGATTCCATTCACATCGAGAATCAAAATTTTTCTCAAAACACAAAAGTTGTCCAAAATTGTGTCTAATCTCGTCAATCGAAGTTATGAGTCATGAGATATGGTTAAAATACTGAAGAGGGTGAAGCTGTCCAACAACATCTTTTTTGTGTCTTCTTCTTGCCTAAGCTCACATTTTCTTGCTTCTAACTCCTCGTTTGCTTCCTTTTCATCTAAAGCATGTCTTTGCTACTACAAACACATTTCAACCATAATAAGTACCTTTTGTTCCAAATTAAACGTAATTATAGCTAAAGGTATTAGACTTATGCATGAAATACATAGTTAAATATACACATATCAAAATACCCCATACTTTTCTTTTGCTTGCCATCATGAAAAACTGATTTTATTATTATTATATCAAGACTTTCGATATGAACATCGCACAAGACAATCAAGTTTGAGCTTCTCTATTACTCAAACACCACAATGCATGTATTTGTGTTTAATTTTTCCTAAGAACTTCCCCAATCCTAATTACTCACAATATTCATAAACACTTCCCCACTTCTTTTGAATGACACTCATTTTATGCATCCCTCCGAATATATCGCTAGTAAACTTTCTTAATCTCAAGGTATTTTTGCTTAAGCTCCCAAACATACATAAGAAAAAATAACCTAGAAAATAAAAAATACAATAATAATTTGGCAAATTTCACCTTATTTTTGAGTCTTTGATAATTTATAGCTTTACTTCATGATATTTCTTGATTTTTATAGCTTTGTAGACTCTTATTCTCAACTTTTGCAACCTTTTTTTTTTTTTTTTTTTTTTTTTTTTTTTTTTTACTTTTTCTATTTTTATTTCGCTTTTTTTACAACTTTTTTTTTCACCTTTCTCACTTTTTTTTCACTCAAAACTAAAATCCTAAAAATAAAAACATATTCTTAGGAAAGGGAACTTCACTTTGACCCTTATTGGTTAGAGATATTAGTCTAAGGTGTAATGACTACATAAGCTTTCCTAGGTACATTTTTGGTACACGATGCTAAATATATTATGGCCCTCAAACTAGGCAAGGTCTTGTTTTTGTTCCATGATTTCACTAGGGTAGGGAAGCCACAAATACACTATAACATATATCAGATCAAATAAACATTAAAACTCGCATCAGATCGTCCCACACAATGCTAGCAACCTAGATCTCAACACAACAATATAACAAATTTTAACTAGATTCAACTTTAAATTATTATTTCAAATCTTTCTAATATTTTTATTTTCAAATCCTAGTCATTTTTCAATTTTTAATCAAAGTGCTTGTATTCCTATATTCAACCCCTACCCACACTTAAATGATGTAACGTCCCCATTGCATGCTCAAACAATTAAAGAACATAAAAATAAAGAGGAGAAAATGGAATAGACTACCCTAGGATAGTAGCGGCGAGATCGAATTCTTAAAAGTGTGTGGAAAACTTGGACTTATCGTATTAAGGATGGAAACAATACTTCTGGACCTTCTTCTCATGAATGCAAATATGCCGGATCAAAATAAATCAAAGAACCATCTTCAGAAAGTGTGTTGAACTTCTAACACAACGTGGTATACGAATACTACGACGTGGTGTTGAGTTTGAGGTCGCAATAATCATACAAAATAAGACCACCATGAAGTGGTTAGTGATGACACATCATGGTTACATGCCTAACGAAATCAGTCGGGAAAAATATGAATGCCACGGCGTGGTTATGATGGCCACATCATGGTATCTTCTGAGAGTATCTTCAATATCCAAAGTAAAGTATGTTATCTTCTTAGTGGTTAAGGATCATTCCCAAAGTCTACTTTCTAGAAAAAATATTGTCAAAACTCTTCTCTTCACCAGGTGGGAACCCATATTAAAAAAGTGGTCTTCAATTGTAATCTTCCAAAATCGCACGACTTTTTCTAATTAATCGCCTTCACTGCTTTACTTTTGTTCAACACTATAAAATAAGATCAAAGAATAGATGAACACATGATCAATCGGTTAAACTAAAACTAAAAAAAAAAAACTAAAAAGAAACGAAAATGCAAACTCATAAAAATCCGGTTGCCTCCCGACAAGCGCTTCTTTTTTAGGAGTCGTGAGTCGGACTCCTTCCCACCCTACGTGGCGTCGGGTGGAACTGTAACCTCCCCGTTATCCATCATCTTGAACCTTGTTCATTTGTAGGAAACCCGTCTATTGAATGCCTTTCTTGAGTTTTCTGGCAGTTTTGGGTTGACATCTTCTTTGTGCTTTCGCTTGGGTTCTTTCTTCATTCCCGTGACTTTAGCAAATATTCTGATCAAATACTGCTCTCTAACGTAGTTAAACAACTAACTTACTGCCTATACTAGGATATGGCCAATCCTATCTTTAGCAATTTAATGATCATAAACAACTAAGTAAATCAATTTCATGCAATCAACTACAGTTTAACTACAAAAAACGTGAGACTAGGCAATAACGATACAAAATTTAACAAGCTAGGTTTAGATTTATCAAACAATATTTAAAGCTAAAACTAACTTCATCAATCCATCAAAAAAGAAATCACCACATAGTAATCAAAAGTTCCTCTAATCTAAACGAAAGCAAGGATTATTAGTCCATAATCACTGCTAGAAAACACATAATCAAAAGGAAAACTAAGCTAAATAGGATTAAACTAGGCGAACTGAATGAATATGTGTGAATCCTTGCTCCATTCTCTGTATCCTTTGATCTCTAGTTGAATTCTACCCTCAAAGGGGTCTTGGAAGGGTATTTTTTTTGTCAATAATCATAGCCCTAGGCCCTCTAACATATGGAATCCACCTAATGTCCAAAATTATATAGTTACCAAAATCTGGCCACCACGTCGTAGTTAACCTATAACGTAGTGGTGGGATCACTACGTCGTGGTTTTCGTGAACCAACATTTTCTCAAAAAACACAAAAGTTATCTGAAATTGTGTCTAGTTTTTAGAACATTTTGAATCTCGTCTATTGGAGTTATGAGTCATGAGATATGGTCAAAATACCGATGAGGGGTCAAGCTGTCCAACAACATCATTTTTGTGTTTTCTTCTTGCTTAAGCTCACATTTTCCTGCTTCCAGCTCCTCGTTAGCTTCCTTTTCATCCTGAGCATGTATTTTCTACTACAAAACATATTTCAACCATAATAAGCACCTTTCTCCCAAATTAAACATAATTATAGCTAAAAGTATTAGAAATATACATGAAATCCATAGTTAAATATGCGCATATAAGTTGATCATAAAACATGATACTAAAGCACTCTCATTTATTTTTAGATTGGTGAATCTTTTATCTTTCTGCTAAATTGATTCTTGCATTCGTTCTGATACTCATAAATATTTTAAAAGTATTACAATTATGTTTAATCTTATAAACAAAACCATATTTACTAAAACAACAGTAAATCATGATGAATAGAGTTATTGTCCCTTGTGGTGAATCCGAAGAGTCCGTATCAACTTGTACTAGATCTATTAGTCTTTCATTTGCCTTAGATGAACATGTGAACAATGAATTAATTCATGATTTTCCAATGAAGAAGATTCTTATATATATAATACAATTCAAATTGTACGACCCCAAGTATCTGTCCATTTGGTGATGAGACTTCTTTTCACTTGATCAATTATGACAATACCAAAAGTGATATCTTAAGCATTAAATCCGAAATTAATAACTGCTATTATTAAAAACATAACCAACACTTTCATTAATGCCATTTCAAGGAAACAAGATAACCAAAACTTCGCTTTCATTGAAATAAATGAAAATTTGGAACTTGTCCTTACAATGCATGAAATGAAAACAACATTTTTAAACATCTTAGAAAAGAGCAATAAAAATATATTAAATTCTCCTAACTCCCTAGCAATAACTCCAAATTTCTACCATTGAACCATGTAACCAAAGTCCATTTCCCACGATTATTTTTTGCTCACTAAGCTTAAGTTTCCTTCTTTCTTTTAGATTCCGTAATACCATCAAAATATGATCATCACATTATGTATTATGAGTCTACGAATAGAAACTTATGGTGTTAGATAAGAGATGTACCTAAAGTAGAGTCGCACGACTTGACTTTACTATCTCTATGATCATTCATGTATTTCGGGAAGCTTCACAACCAATGTCCCTTCAATTGTCAATAGAAACAAACGGACTCTTTGGGTTTAACACACGAAATTATTCTAGAACAAGGCTTTCTCTTTACCACACGATCAAACGGTTTGATCTTGGAAGACCTCTTTCCATTGGGAAGAGAAATCTTTTCTAGACCAATGTCACCATTACCAATGTCCATGGAAACTTTGGAATCGGACCCTATAAGTATTCGTGCTTCAGATATATTCTTAAGCATTTCTACCTCAGCAACCATCAAAATTTGAGTCAGATCAATTAGGGTCACATCGACGTTTCTCATATAAAAGTTCTTAATGAACTGATCGTATGAATTTGGAAGCGAAAGAATAACTAAATCAATGGCTTGCTCCCTTGGAAATACGACACCCATCCTTTTCGATTTGTCAATGTATGACTTTATTTTTCAGAACATGCGAACACACAAAATTTTCATTCATGTTTATATGCCAAAAGGGCTTGAGTTGTAACGCCCCGATTCTCAGGTATAGATTATGTTGAATCTTTTTGGTCTTTGGGCCTACTGGACGAGTTGGCCACCTTACTCATCGAGTAGTAGCGGGATGGTCCACGCGTTTTAGTGACCTACTCTCCGAGTCCAAAAAGGGACTCGACGAGTAGGAGCTGGCATAGGAAACCTTAAATTGTGGGGCATTACACCCTATTTACAGGATTATTGGCCTCCCCCAGCCTCCCCTTTACATCCTTTTGTCTCTCTTTAACCCTAACTCGAGTGTGTGTGTGTGTGTTCTTTGGAGAGTTTAAGCTTGGAGGAAGGATTTTGGGAAGGAATCACTTGGGAAAAACAAGCTAGTTGGGGCAAGAGTTTGTGGGATCCAAGTTCTGTAATAGCAAACACTCTCTTGAAGGTACTAGATCGTTTTCCTTGGCCCATTTTCTCCTAAACCCTCTTGTGCATGAGTTTTAAAGAAAGGTTTCTCGTGCTTAAGCCAAGATCTGAAGTTGTAACTTCAAATTTGGACTCCCCTTGGCTTCTAGATTCATAAAGTCATTAGTTTTGCCTAGTATGTGCTTTCCCTCAAGGGCGTGACCTCATTGCAAGCTTAGTTTTGTCATTTTAGGGTCTTAAAGCCTTGCATGAACGTAAAGTTTGCAACTTTACGTGATAAGCATGCCTAAGGAAGTTGGATCTGCAATTTGGGGCCTTGGCATCGCTTAAAAAGTGTCTGCATGGTTAAAGGGATGAAGGGACTCGGCGAGGCTTATAGTCGAATCGGCGAGTCATATGAGTATGGGCATGAACTCGACGAGTTGGATGAACAACTCGGCGAGTCCGATTAAGATTGCCATAGACTCGATGAGTTGTATGAACAACTCGACGAGTCGGTTAAATTTTCCCCAATTGATGGATGCATGTGAACTTGTCGAGTTGCAAGAAGGAAAACTCGACGGGTGGCCTTAGAGTTTCGATCGCGAACCTGAGGAACTCGACGAGTCACTTTGGTGACTCGGCGAGTGGACGAGTATCTCAAGGAACTCGGCGAGTAGCTAAGGATACTCGACGAGTTAGGGTCAACATGGACTGGTGACCTTGAATGTTGACTTTGACTTTGACCAGGGGTTGACTAGGTGACTTATGGGGTACCTTGAAAGGTAGAGAACTTATGAGTATGGTTATATTATGATGATAGGTGGTGGAGTTTGTGACAGTGATCCGAGAGTTGGATGCTATCTACCGAGTCGACATTTGCAAGGTGAGTTATCCTCACTATACTAAGGGGTCTAAGGCACCAAGGCCGACCTATTGGCTATGTTATCCTAGCAGTGTTAGATTTTGAGTATGAGTTAGCATTTCATGCTAGTGGTTATGCCAATTAGGTAGGCCTGTAGAACTACCTGTGTTATTATATGTTATCTATATGCTCAGTAGTTATGTCATTATATGTTGATATGTTATGTGGGATAGGTTGAGGTGAGACTGCTTCGTGCGGTAATCCAACAAACCCAGGAGCATTCCAGTTATGGGATAAGGGAGACTCGTACTGTGGGCTCGATGGCAAGCCAGAAGTGAGCTGTGGGCCGGAACCAATCCAGACTCACAATGTGGGCCCCGGGGGGGGGGGGGATAATCTAGTATGTAAAGTTATGGACCCATTACATGCTGCTTATTTTGTTATGATATTGCTGACTTGGCTACCTGGATTGTATGTGTAGTGGTATTTTGGGGGAACTCAGTAAGTTTTCGGGCTTACAGTTTTAGTTTATTGTTTCAGGTACGTCATGGGATCGTGGCAAGGCAAAGGCGTGATCGTACCGCTCCTTGTTTTGATGATTTTGTTTATCGGATACTCTGATATAAAATATTTTGGAAACATGTTTTGTAATAACTATTGAATTTGGAAAGAATTTTAAAAGTTTAAAATTGGCTTGATTTTTATGGGTGTTACAAGTTGGTATTAGAGCCTTGGTTTGAGTGAATTGGAGGAACATTCATGTGAATCAGTCTCAAATCAAGGAAAGGTTTCCAAAATGATTTCTAAAATGGTTTTGAAAATAAGTAAAGGAGGATGCTGATGGGTTTTGAGCATTCTAACACTTCCTAAGTGTACATGCAACCCTAATAACCTTGGATTTATGTTTGTCTAACTATCATGCAAAGTTGAATTCCAAGGTTATATTCCTATGTAGCATACATGGGGAACAATTTTTAACTTGAATGAAAGATAGAATAACATACCTTGTTGTTGCTTATGATCCTTGAAACCTTGTGAGCCTAGCACCCCAAGTGTGATCTCTCAAATGCTTCACACAACACCAAATGCAAAGGAGTAAACTTTTTGAGAGAATACACACTTGAAAAATTGGCCTAGCCCTCGCTTGTTCTTGTGTAGCCAATTTTGGTGGAGAACATGTTCTTTATATAGTGTTGACACATCTAGGGTTACACCATGTAAACCCTAATGTGTTATGGCTCTTCATTTCCATGACCCATGGGTTTGTAACTCCCATGGAGCATCCTATGGGTTTAACCCAACTTGATAATCCATGGAGCCTCTTAGCCTACTATACAAGTTATGGATGATTTACATAATCAAACCATATATTTAATTAGTTATCTTTTGATCACTTAATTAATTCCAAATTAATTCTTGATCAATACTAATTAAATAATACTATTAATATATTAGAACTTATAATATATTAATAAACTAGAAGTGTTATTTCTCTCATATAGTCTATCCAATTGCATGGTGCCATGCAACCCAAATGGACCATGCCGGGTCGGGTCAAGTACACACCATAAATAGTTATGGACTTAGATTCCTTATCCAAAATATGCAAGGCGTACGATTAGCCGGAGGCAGTAAGTAAACCCCAAAATACCATACAGTTAAGTGATTATGTGATATGTTAGAACAACATGTTAGTACTAGGCTAGGGATCTTCAGGAATTGCATGATAGAATTGCCTGATTACATGATGCCTGCTAGCCTAGGGTACTCCTTATATGAGATTGACATCATTATTGTAGTTAATTGTGTATGCATCACGACTGTATATAATCAAGATCTTATAGCCTGAGAGTGTTTAATTCGACCTTAGGGTAGGATCGGATATTCGAAAGTCTACAAGGTCCAGTGTTATGTATGGCTAGCATACACTAGTACTACAGGGTTGGTGGAAGTTTCATGGATGGGTGGGTCATGAGAAGCTGTGAGGTCAGTCGAGAGATAGTTTAGCATTCCTCTAGGAATGAGGTTTGGGCGCTAGCTATGTTATATATATTGTTAGGGTGTTGTGGTGATACTTGAGACAAATATGGGTAGGTGTGGAAGGTAGTATAGGCCCGTACTACTGAAGGCACATGACCCATATGCGTAGCAAGGAAGTCACAACCCCTAGGGCTTAGTCAGGAGTTGGTCCCCTTTGTTTATCTGATTATCTGATGTCTATTGGTGTGTCTTTAGTATGGTGATGACGAGACTTTTTGTTACTATATCCGGGCCGGGATCAGGATCAGGAGACGGAGGAAAAGAGGTGCCGATAGCACCTGAGCCTGTGGTACAGATGGGATGAGACTTTTTTGGGTCTGTTAAGACCGCTATGGTTGAGTACTTTGACGAGCATTACACAACCCATGCAGAGACGGCTGCCGCCGCAGCTGCATCAGCTGTAACATCGGTAGGAGGAGGTGGAGTTGGATAGGGTTTCTAGTACCGGGACTTCGATAACACGAAGCCCTCGACATTTTGTGGGACTCAGGATGCGATTAGAGCTATGAGGTGCTTATCTGACGTGGAGGGCTGTTTCTTCACGTGTTCATGTCATACTGACCAGAAGGTCAGATGTGCCCTAAACCTGCTGAGGCTAGTGGCCAAGGATTGGTAGAGACTGATGAACGGATTGTATACTGATGATCAGAGAGCTGCTATTACTTGGGAGCAGTTCAGGGAGATGTTCCACACCCGTTATGTTTCACAGGTGGAGCGGGAGCGGTTAGCTCAGGAGTTCTAAGTTTGAGGCAGGACGGAGAGTTGGTGATGGAGATCACCCGTATGTTCACAGAGAGGGCGATGTTCTACCCAGAGTTTGCTTCCAAGCAGGCTCAGATGACTCGTTATTTTAGCATGATCAAGACTGACATTTTTCAGTTTGTGTCTACCCAACGATGTGATACTTTGTTGGAGTATGAGGAGGTTGCTAGGCGGCGTGAGTTGGAGATCGAGTTGCAGTTGAGGGAGCAGCTTTCGGCCCCAACACAGTCTCAGCCGATGCCGAAGCGGTCTAAGACCGCTGATTCTAGGACTGGGGGTCAACAGAGCTACACATGTGGGAAGTGTGGTAGGAGTCATTTTGGAGTATGTCGAGTGGGTAGCAGATGCCACAGGTGTGGCAAGGAGGGACATTATGCGAAGGATAATCGGCAGGGCGCCCCAGTTTCGGGTATGAGGTTGTGCTACCACTGTGATCAGGTTGGCTACGTGAAGGCCAACTGCCCATTGCTAGCCACCAAGCTGGTGCAAGTTCCAGCGCCAGCTACTTTGAGGATCGCTGACGGGAGGCCTGTTAAGGCCGAGCCTCCGAAGGCTCAGGGGCGTGCTTTCCAGCTTACGACAGAGGAAGCCAGAGCAGCACCGGATGTGGTTGCTGGTATGTTTCTCTCCTTAACGTCGTTTATTATATCTGTGTTATGCTTATATGTGGTACCTGTGCGTAGGTACGTTTTTAGTAAACTCCTTGCCTGCTTTCGTATTATTTGACTCGGGGGCGAGTCAGTCTTTCGTTTCTCAGATGTTTAGTAGGGGGTTTGGTGTACCGGTTGATGAGCTAGAGTGGCCGTTGCGAGTTTCTATTGCCAATGAACATGGAGTTTCTGCTTCTTCGGTCTATCGAGGATGTCGGTTGGAGATCTTCGAAGTGGTCTTTCTGATAGATTTGATTCCGATTCCCATGGGGGAAGTATGCGTGATTGTGGGTATGGATTGGCTTAGTCGCTTCGGTGCCATGATAGATCGTGAGGGCCATCGAGTGGTGGTTCGAACCCCAAGTGGGGGAGAATCGATTGTATATGGCGAGGGCACCAGAGCGGGGTCGGGGTTCTGTTCAGCTGCCAGAACTCGGCAGTATATTCAGCACGGGTGTGCGGGATACCTAGCGTATGTGGTAGATACACGGGTTGGAGACCAGACTTCAGTTTCAGAAGTTCTAGTGGTTAGGGAGTATGCCGACGTGTTTCTGGAGGAGTTGCCTCTAATGGGTTTTGAGCATTCTAACACTTCTATGGTGTACATGCAACCCTAGAAACCTTGGATCTATGTTTGACTAAGATACATGCAAATAATTTTTTTTCCAAGGTTCTTATCCTATCTAGCATGGCATGGGGAACTTGAATCAAATAAAGCTAGTAGAATTACTTACCTTGTAGTTGTAGTTGATTGCTTGGAGTTTTAGAGCCTAGCACCAATAGTGTGGATGCCTCAAATGGAAATCACAAATCACCACAAACTTTGGAACCTTGAGAGAATAGTCACAACTATCTTGAACTCGGCCCTCTTACTTTACTCACCACAACTAGTGTGATTTCAAGAACCAAAGCCTCCTTTATATAGTGTGGTGGATTAGGGTTACATCCGAGATGCAGGAGCTGTCTTCACAGCTGCAGGAACTATTGGGCAAGCAGTTCATTCGACCTAGCAGTTCTCCATGGGGAGCACCGATCCTCTTTGTTAGGAAGAAGGATGGATCGCACCGGATGTGCATTGACTATAAGGAGTTGAACAAATTAACGGTAAAGAACTGTTATCCACTTCCGAGGATAGACGATATCTTCGATCAGTTACAGGGTGCATCTTGGTTCTCCAAGATTGACTTGAGATCAGGATATCATCATGTCCGAGTTAGAGAGGACGACGTGGAGAAGATCGCGTTTCGGACTCGTTATGGTCACTACGAGTTCGTGGTGATGCCGTTTGCGCTCACTAACGCACCGACAATATTCATGGACCTGATGAATCGAGTCTGCAAACCTATTCTTGATCGCTCGGTTATTGTGTTCATAGATGATATCTTGGTGTATTCCAAGACCCGAGAGCAGCACGAGGAGCACCTCTGGGAGCTGTTGGAAGTTCTGAGACGAGAACGGTTGTATGCCAAGTTCTCGAAGTGTGATTTTTGGTTACGAGAGGTCCAGTTCCTCAGACATCTCATTAACCAGGAGGAGATTTTGGTCGACCCGGCCAAAATTGAGGTAGTTATGTAGTGGGAGGTGCCGAGGTCTCCTTCGGATATCAGGAGTCTTCTGGGGTTAGCAGGGTATTACCGTAGATTTATTCGAGACTTCTCGAAGATTGCAGTACCCCTCACTCGTCTAACGAGGAAGGGGGTGGATTTTCGGTGGGGCCTCGAGCAGCAAAGGGCGTTTGAGAGCCTCCGACGGTGTTTGTGTGAGGCTCCGGTTTTGACACTCCCCGAGGGAGTTGAGGATTTTTTGGTATTCTATGATGCATCCATCACAGGTTTAGGGGCGGTCCTCATGCAGAGAGGACGAGTGATAGCCTATGCATCGCGACAGCTGAAGCCGCATGAGATGAGATACCCTACACATGATCTGGAGCTGGGAGTGGTGGTGTTCGCTCTCAAGATTTGGAGGCATTACCTATATGGGGTCCATTATACCATATACACGAATCACAAGAGTTTGAGACACATCATGGATCAGCCGAACCAGAATATGAGACAACGCAGATGGTTAGATGTAGTCAAGGACTATGATTGTGAGATCCTTTACCACCCTGCTAAAGCGAATGTGGTTGTGGATGCATTGAGCCGCAAGTCAGCTGGGTCTTCCACCCCAGCAAAGTGTATGAGGATAACGGTGGATTCCCCGTTGGTGAGTTTGATCAGAGATGCCCAGGTCGAGGGCATACGAGCAGAGAACTGGAAAATGGAAAAGATCAAGGGAGAAAGCGCTCGATTTGTTCAGGATAGCCGGGGGTTATTGACCCGATGTGGTCGGGTTTGGGTTCCGATGATTGGTGGAGTCAGGCAGACAGTGATGGAGGAGGCTCATAAGTCTCATTTTTCCAAACACCCGGGGCCACCAAGATGTACCGATATCTGAGTTTGAGTTACTAGTGGCCATGTATGAAGTGAGAAATCGCTTGGTATGTCGAGAGGTGCTTGACCTGTAGGATGGTCAAGGCCGAGCATCAGAGGCTGCATGGTAAGCTGCACCCTCTGGAGATTCCCATGTAGAAATGGGAGCAGATCACGATGGACTTCATTACAGAGCTGCCAAGGACGGAGAAAGGGTTCGACGCCATATGGTTCATCGTGGATTGGCTGACCAAGAGCACTCATTTCTTGGCGATACGGGAGAGCTCTTTGTCCAAGTGGTTGTCCGACTTATATGTTCGCGAGATCGTTGCTCGCCACGGGATTCTGGTCTCCATTGTATCAGACCGAGATGTTAGATTTACCTCACGTTTTTGGTAGAAGTTCCGCGAGGAACTGGGCATATTCTTGCACTTTAGCACAACGTTTCATCTGAAGTCAGACGGTCAGAGCGAGCGGACCATTCAGACCCTCGAGGATATGTTGAGGGTATGTGTCATTGATTTCAGTGGGAGTTAAGATTCCCACCTACCTCTTGCAGAGTTTGATTACAACAACAACTACCACTCCAGCATTGGCGCCCCACCTTTTGAGTTATTGTATGGGCGTGGATGTCGCACCCTGGTTTGTTGGGATAAGGTTGGACACCGAGTGATGGGACGGACGGAGAGAGTCCTGCAGACTACAAAGAAAATTCAGCAGATTAGGCAGTGACTGCAGACTGCCCAGAGTCAGAAGAAGAGTTACGCCGATAGATGCCGATCCGAGTTAGAGTTTGAGGTGGATGATATGGTACTCTTGAAGGTCTCACCTTGGAAAGGTGTGATTCGCTTCAGGAAGCGGGGGATATTGGGTCCTCGATATATTGGACCGTTCAGGGTCATTGCCAGGGTCGGCAAGGTGGCGTACAGGCTAGAGCTCCCGGAAGAGCTTAGTCAGATCCACAACACTTTCCACGTTTCACAGCTGTAGAAGTGCACTGTGGATCAGGAGGCAGTGGTGCCATTGGATGATATTCAGATTGATGAGCGCCTGAATTACGTGGAGAGGCCGGTGACCATACTTTAAAAGAAGACGAAAGTTTTGCGGAATAAGGAGATACCTTTGGTGAAAGTACAGTGGGAGCGTTGGAAGGGATCTGAGTGGACGTGGGAGCGGGAGTCAGAGATGCGGGAGCATTACCTAGCATTATTCTATGCACCAGACTTCGAGGGCGAAGTCTAATTTAAGTGGGGGAGAATTGTAACGCCCCGATTCTCAAGTATTGATTATGTTGAATCTTTTTGGTCTTTGGGCCTACTCGACGAGCTGGCCGCCCTACTCGTCAAGTAGTAGTGGGAAGGTCCACACATTTTAGTAACCTACTAGCCGAGTCCAAGAAGGGACTCGACGAGTAGGAGCTGGAAGATGAAACCGTAAATTCCGGGGCATTGCACCCTATTTAAAGGATCATTGGCCTCCCCCAGCCTCCCCTTTACAACCTCTTGTCTCTCTTTAACCCTAACTCGAGTGTGTGTGTGTGTTCTTTGGAGAGTTTAAACTTGGAGGAAGGACTTTTGGAAGGAATCAGTTGGGAAAAAGAAGCTAGTTGGGGCAAGAGTTCGTGGGATCCAAGTTCTGTAACAAGAAGCATTCTATTGAAGGTACTAGATCGTTTTCCTTGGCCCAAATTATGCTAAACCATCTTGTGCATGAGTTTTAAAGAAATGTTTCTCGTGCTTAAGCCAAGATCTAAAGTTGTAACTTTAGATCTGGACTCCCCTTGGCTTCTAGATTCATAAAGTCATCAGTTTTGCCTAGTATGAGCTTTCCCTTAAGGGTATGACCTCATTGCAAACTTAGTTTTGTCATTTTAGGGTCTTAAAGCCTTGTATGCACGTAAAGTTTGCAACTTTATGTGATAAGCATGCCTAAGGAAGTTGGATTTGCAATTTGGGGCCTTGACATCACTTAAAAAGTGTCTGCATGGTTAAAGGGCTGAAGGGACTCGGCGAGTCGTATAGTCGACTCGACGAGTCATATGAATATGGGCATGAACCCGATGAGTTGGATGAACAACTCGGCGAGTCCGATGAAGATTGTCGTAGACTCGATGAGTTGTATGAACAACTCGACGAGTCGGTTAAGTTTTCCCCAATTGATGGATGCGTGTGAACGAGTTGCAAGAAGAAAAACTCGACGGGTGGCCTTAGAGTTTCGATCGTGAACCTTAGGAACTCGACGAGTCACTCTAGTGACTCGGCGAGTGGACGAGTATCTCAAGGAACTTGGCGAGTAGCTGAGGATACTCGACGAGTTAGGGTCAACATGGATTGTTGACCTTGACTGTTGACTTTGACCAAGGGTTGACTAGTTGACTTATGGGGTACCTTGAAAGGTAGAGAACTTATGAGTATGGTTATATTATGATGATATGTGGTGGAGTTTGTAACAGTGATCCGAGAGTTGGAGGTTATCTACCGAGTCGACATTTGCAAGGTGAGTTATCCTCACTATACTAAAGGGTCTAAGGCACCAAGGTCGACCCATTGGATATGTTATTCTAGCAGTGTTAGATGTTGAGTATGAGTTAGCGTTGCATGCTAGTGGTTATGCCAGTTAGGTAGGCCTGTAGGACTACCTGTGTTATTATATGTTATCTGCATGCTCAGTAGTTATGTCATTATATGTTGATATGTTATGTGGGATGGGTTGATGTTAGACTGCTTCGTGCGGTAATCCAACAAACCCAGGAGCATTCCAGTTACGGGCTAAGGGAGACTCGTACTGTGGGCTCGATGGCAAGCCAAATGTGAGCTGTGGGCCGGAACCAATCCATACTCACACTGTAGGCCCAGGGGGGGTAATCCAGTCTGTAAAGCTGTGGACCCATTACATGCTGCTCAATTTGTTATGATATTGCTCACTTGGTTACCTGGATTGTATGTGTAGTGATATTTTGGGGGAACTCACTAAGCTTTCGGGCTTACAGTTTTAGTTTATTATTTCAGGCACGTGAGGGGATCGTGGCAAGGCAAATGTGTGATCGTACCGCTCCTCGTTTTGATGATTTTGTTTCTGGGATACTCTGATATAAAATATTTTGGAAACATGTTTTGTAATAACTATTGAATTTGGAAAGCATTTTAAAAGTTTAAAATTAGCTTGATTTTTATGGGTGTTACATGTGTTGTTTCATATCTTTCAATTAGTGAAGTTGGGAGAGTCACAGGAGGAGGAGGTGGAGGTGGAAGAGATGAAGGAGGAAGATGTCCAATTCCACCATTAGCTAAGGAAGGGAACACATTCTCACCTTGATTAGAATGTGGAACACAATATCGACATGATTGAGGAAAAACATTTTCCAAAAAATGAGGAAGACCATCATTGTCTTGTTTTGACATCTAATATTGGGAGAACAGTGAATTCAAGTTTAGTTGATTTTAATCCTTAATTATTAACCAAATTTAAATTAAGTCCATGATCAATATTTTCGATTCGAACTTTGAAGAGGGATGTCGTAATCAAATTCAAATATATTTTAGGTAGGTGGAACATTTCACCAATTTCAATCACAAGAAACTCTTAGATCTTTTCAGATTAATTGTATCTTATCAATGTTTAATATCGATTATGCTCTTACCAATTGTGTCTAGGATGCTGAGGATTACAATTAAGATGTGGATAACCATACAAACCTGCCTAAACACAACACACACTCCATCAACAAATATAAACACAATTTGTTTCATCATTTTTTCTTTATAGTCCGAAATTGGTGCGTCGGATAACCACACACACTCCACTAACGACTCATAAAAAAACGATGTGTGTTTTCATGGATTAGCTTACATTTCACATTTTTCCTAAAGTATCTAAAGTGGGATTTTAAAGTGGGTTCTAGTACTTTATAGTATCATACATTTAATGTGGTTATGTCCTGTCAAATCCATTCGACTAACGACCATTCACCATAAAAGGGAGCGGCGGGTGAGAGTTGACACCCAGTGAAAGTCATTTTATAAGTCGTTTCTTTATACCCCCTTAGAGTATGATTTCATGAATGAGGCCTAATGATGATTTGACTGACTTGTCTTATACACATAATATATTAAACTTTTAATCATATATAGTATAAGGTGTATTTTAAAATCTTTCAAAAAAGTAAGGTTTAAATTAATTTTCGAATTAAACTTTTAATAATTAATTTTAAACAATTAATGATTTACCAATTATCCTTTAGTTTAAATCATTAAGGATTTAAATAATTATCTTTAATTAAACAATTTATAACATAATTTAAATTTAAGCCATTAGGGATTAAATAATTATCTTCATGTAAACAATTAATAAAATAATTCAAATTTAATCCTAATCCAATAACCCTTCTAAGTTTTGAAAATAAAGGGATTAGGGCTACTAGGTTTTGATTATCCAAATTTTAAGGCATTTCAAATTATAATTAAGAAAACTAGAGACCCTAAGACTACTTGGTACGAGCCTGTGGAGGGGCCTTTTTGCCTACGTGGAGGCACCTCAACGCCGTGGTAATGGCTGGAACACCACCACAGCCTCTAGTTATGAGATGTGGCATTATGAAATGTGGTAACGAGCACGAGAGGCAACACCCAATCAGATTATTTCCTTCACTTTTCCTCTTTTTCTCTATCCTCTTAACACCATGTTATAACATGGGAACACCACCGTCACTTCATGTTATAACATGTTAAAATGTGAGGTGGCGATATTTGGCTTCATAACCCCATTGCCCACACCTAACACTCTAAGGGATCTAACAAATTTTCGAAAATAACGGTGGAGGCTAGAGTTTCAAGAACCCTAGCCATCATCGAAATTTTAAACCTTTAGGGTTTGATTTCTATAAACCCTAATTTTGTTCAATTCATTATTATGCACAATTAAATAGAAAACTAAGGCTCTGATACTACTGGTGAGTTTTCTACGTTATAAAAAAATATCATGTGGTGGAAAAACACTTCAACATTTAAGTTCACAAGCAACCTAGAAATGATCCGTATTTTCTCTATTGATAACAATAAATTATGAACATTAAGAAACCCTAGAGAGAGACTATGAAAATCAAAAATAACATAAATATCAGGGTTACACAACTTTTTA